>NW_009223141.1:751-1114 GCF_000690835.1 Fulmarus glacialis | reverse complement strand
CCTCAGCATGCAATAGTCCAACACCACACCACACACCATTGTTATATGATATTGTATATTATTATTTCTGTGGTTGCTATCAATGGTATAGCAGTGAAAATATATATATCTCTCTCTCTCAGTAAAAATCACCCAGATTAATGAAGAATGAACTCCAATGAAACTAAGCAGATGCAACGATGATAGAACCAGACAAGCGCAGCAATAATGGAATCAGAACTGGCTTCAGGATGCAACAGTCCAATACCACACACCATCTCTCCTGACATGAAAGACTGTTACGACAGATGGAGCCCGAAGTCATAGACTAAATGAACTCAATGGACATTTTAGAGGGATGGCCCATGGACTAAGGGAATGAAA
>NW_009223141.1:0-254 GCF_000690835.1 Fulmarus glacialis | reverse complement strand
GTTTTTATGTCAACCCGGTTGTTTTCCTACCTGTGCCCTCCTGATTCTCTCCCCCATTGCACCGGAGGAGGAGGGGGGTGAGAGAGCAGCTGCGTGGGGTTTATTTGCTGTTTGGGGTTAAACCACGACAGCATGTCCTGCTTCTGGGCATGTCCGGGTGCTGCGTGCTGGGTGCCGGGGGTGCTCCGTGCGGGGTGCTGGGTGCTGGGAATGTCCCGGTGCTGGGCAGTGACCATGAAATGGTGGCGTTCAAG
>NW_009223140.1:0-31451 GCF_000690835.1 Fulmarus glacialis | reverse complement strand
TGTGTATATATATATATATATGTAAAAAACATCTTTGGCTGACCTGTCAGAACTGTAGGAAACATGAACTGGTGTAGTTTTTTTAAGTCTGAGATGTTTTGCAGACATTTTCCTCTTGAAAATAATTCTGTAAAATGGTGGTCTGTCAATCTTCTCATAGTGCTCGACTCTGATTTTGTCCCCAGGGGATGCATAAGGATGAATGGACGTTCAGGAGGCATTAAATCTCATGGGACAGCATGGATATAAATATCGACATATTCAAAGATCCCCAGATTGGTATTTATGAAGTGATGAGCAGATGAGGTTAAAATGAGGGGACAGAGGAGGTGGGTCCATTTTCAAAACCTGAATACAAACCCATATTTAATCTTGGCTTTTCTCTCAGGGAAGGGCTTTCTGGGAGAATGAGGAGGAAAACAGACAGAGAGGTTTGTGACAGCGGCTGTCAAGATGATAGTGAAGCTCCACAGCAGCCCCACGTAAAGGTAGAGAAGGGCAAAGAGATGGAGCAGTCACCCCTGGAGCTGTCTCCCTGTGACCAGCGGATGCACAGGCAGGTGGGAACAGATGAAACGTGTTGCCACAAGGGTGAGTAGCACCACAAGAAGTGACAACCGTCTTACTCTGACACCGTGCTGAAAGATGGGACACAAAGAACTCCTGGTGGCAGCTGGTTTCCTTCTTTTTCAGATAAGGCTGCTCTTTCTGAACCTCCCTAGAAATCCCAATCACAGCAGATCCTTATTAAATACTTGGGTGGATATGAAGAGCTTAAGAGCTCGCAGTTTCCTCGTATGTAATAAAGGAATGAGAGATCTTCCCTCTTACTGCTGTCTTATTAAGGTTAGGTCAAGTCATGTGGGCCTGGGAGGTGAAGTGCGTGGGTGATTAGCATGTGTAGGGCTTGGTACTGCCATGGCTACCCTGATAGCATTATCTGAGCTGGCTAATCTTAAACTAGCTCGGGTGTGAGCTGCAGTCAAGGCATTGTCATGGCAAGCGTGTCCATAAGCTTACTTCCATTCATTTGAAATTTCAGGGTAAACACAGGCTGCTCTTGTTTAATGATCTCTTAGTCTTCAAAAACAGCACAAGGGGAATGAGCAGCCATGATGCAGGTGAATAAAGGAAAAAAAAAAATCTGCATTGTCCAGCTCTGTTAAAACATAATTTGGATGGGCTCAATGAAACAGGTCCAATAGGCCACTCATTGCTTTGAAGATTCTTTGAAACTTTTGATCGCTGCTTTGGGTATTTTATATTGCTTTGTTTTTTTTAAATGGATGAATAAATAGTTATGCTCACATAAATATATTGAAATGAGTAGATGGTGTAAGCCCTGCCAGCCAAATCTACAGGAGGGGGGATGCTCTTGGGGCCCTTAAAGATGGGGAGAAAAGTCGTCTTCTGTACTAGAAGTTTCCTGCCATGCTCTTTGATCAGAAGTAGGTGTGCACAGTTGTCCCTACCTTTGAGACTGCTCCGAGCAGGAAACATCCATGTTTACATACTCCTTCTGCAGAGGAAGTTTTGTTTTCAGTGCTGAGCGAATGTTCAGAGGCTTTACTAGTTTCACCCTGTTGCTCTCTGGGCAAATGAGCCCCAAGAGTCCACCGCGCTTCAGCTGCTGCAGCAGGGTGGCTGGAGAGCCAGCTAGGTCAGCTGTGTCCACGGGGGCTGATGCCCTCTCAGTCCAGATAATTTTCTGTTAGCTGCACCACAGCTATGAATTGAAACCCGTACTACTAAGGGCTGAAATTTGTCATAAAGCATTATCGAAATCAGGGTTTAACACTTGCATTATCTTAAATTCTCCCAGCTAGCTCTGGTCTCAAGGGGCTGTTCTCTTTCAGGTGTGCTTACACTAGCAGGAGATGTTACTTTGGTTACCTTAGATGGTAAAGCTTTTCAAACAGAGGCCATTTCTTATAGCTATAGACAGTGCGTCAGAAATAGTAACCTTGTAAGAGTGCTCCAGTGTATTTGCTGTGCTGCAACTCTTCCTCCATTTCTGCAGGACGTAATTGTGAGATTCTGCGTGCCATAAAAGCTCCATGCAGTCCGTTCTTGAATCATACTGTTTTTCAGCCTAGGAGATTTTCAGACAGAGGTCAAAGACTGCCTTTCAGAGATACCTCCTGTGCCCAACAAGTGGAAGATCTTATTTATGATCACTTTACAGTAAACAACAAACTGGCTGGGAAATGTCTCTCAAAATATTTGATGAAAAGAGCTTCCTCACCTCCTAATTTATGGTTCGCTTTTTATGAAAAGTGTACCTTCACTTCCTCCTTCAAACATTCAATATTTACAGGCAATAACATTCAGACTAGAGATTTCTAATAGTAAGGCAAGATAACAGCTGCAACCTGTGATTCCCTTTTGATCAATTTAGGAAAGTTTTGATTAGTGAGTGATATTCACAACACAATTTTAATATTTCAGAGTTACGTAGTGGTTTGTGCTATGTGCAAAATCATTGCAGATACACGTGCAAACTGGAAAGCAGCATGTATAAATGGCCAGTTTTAAAATAACTGCATACCATACCTGTCTGGGTGCATAATGGCTACGAACTGTACCATTTAGGCTTGCAGTAAATGCATTTGGAAACTGTAGAAATGTGCTGCAAGGTTCTTTTTGGGTTCACTTTTGATACAACGCTATTACAGCATGCCATCTTTATGGTCTTTTTTTCTCAGTTATGAATTGCCTGGATGAGTCTAGGTCTCAATTTGCAGTGCTTGTTTTCACAGGTTTGAATGAGTTCTGCATGGCAATGAAAGAAATTATAGATAATACTAATGATAAAGACATTGATGACATGTTATGAAGACTGACATTGGCTGTAATGCATCATAGCCTGGGTAATGACATTGTCCTCTGTGATGAAAGATGAGGGCTAAGGAGTAGTAGTTGCAAAAGTAATTTCCCGATTTATTTTTTAAAAAAAAAAAAAAAAAAGAAAAGAAATCGAACATCATTTGTTAGTGGTGGTAGGGCAGTGTTTATTTTCATAGCTATCTTCCATAATTCTTGGTCTGTCAACACTACAGAACCTCAGATAATTAATCCTGCTCTCCCTTTGATACTGTGCAAATGAAATCACTGTCTCTCTTGCAGGAAAAGTATCTGGGCTGTGTGTTATCCAAATTCAGAAGCAAGGATACCATGCTGGAAAGCAAATCATACCTGCTCTCCAAAATGCCCAAGAAAATAATCCCGCTGTAAGGTATTTTTGATGCGCAATCCTGTGTTGAGCTGCTTGTATTTGTCTTCCACTGAAAAGGTTCTCTTGTGCTGCCATGAAAAATGTCTACTACTTAAGCATTCATTTTTTCATCAAATAGAAAACATGAGCACCCTCCCTGATGAAATTGGCTTAATAAACCGGTCCCTTGTTTAAGAACAATGTCTACTATAAAGTAATAGATTTGGTGATAAATGACTCCTTTAAATGGGTTTTCTTTTGGGTTTAATCAGTCTGGTTTGGCTATTGTATGTAAAACCATGAATTTAGTAGATGGTGCCTGTTACAAAGGCAAACCAGGATGTAAGATATGACAGCTATTCTCCTTCACGCGTTTTAGATTTACAAAGGTAAAATGGGCTATTTAGGAAGATTAAAAGAACTGAGGTTAATCTAACCTAGAGAGAAGACTACACTGAGGCTGGAGGAAGAGGCTTAAGTCTTTGTATGCAGAAGAGGCTGTTGCAAAGAAAAGAGTCTGGCCATGTCCATGGTGAACAAACTCCTGGAATTAAATTCCATATTAGACAAATTTTTTTCCCTTTCTAATACTAAAGGCACGGCAGTAGTAGAACATGACTTTCTAAAGAGAGTGCAAAAGTTTGACAAACATTTAGCAGAAAGATAAAAATCCAACTGTAGGCAGGCGTTGGATTAGATTCCCCCTGCTCTGAAGTCCCTTCTACTTCCATTCTTGATTCTATGATTCAAAAAACAAATGATTTTGATTCTTTAGGAATTACAGAGGTCTTCAGTAAGGTGAAATATGTTGAACTTCTTGGGTGTGCTTGCCTCTTCATCAAAGCACAATGTCCCCTCTTCTACTTCATCCAACTCCCATCTTTTTGCTTTGCCTTGCAACTCTCTCTTCTCCATCCAGAGTGAGCCCATTGAGTGAAACCCTTCCAGACGACTTCAAAGTTAGCAAATCTGGGTGCTGAGAAAGGAAGGACAGGAGCAGTGTCACAAGGTGGTGGAACTGTGTATGAATTTATGGTTGAAGATGTCTGTGAGAAATGCTTTTCCTTTGTATTGCCACTGCTCTTCTGAAGACTTCTTAGGAAGTGTAAGAGGGAAAACAAACAAATTTTCACATAAGGAATATTTTTCATTAATTTCCCAGGAGGGTCTGTTTAAATAGAAGCATCAGGTCTCAGCTCAATTTACTGCCTGCTAAGTCAACTGTTCTAGACTGAAACGAATTGAGGTTGAATTCTGCAGAGGTGCAGTTAGACCCTTGATTCCTGTTTCTCTCCATTTTGTCATTACTGAGCTTTCAGCTAACATTGTTTGTGGAGTTTTTCTTCAACTTTTTGTTTTTCTGTAAAGGTTATTGTGGATGAAGAACATTGACTTGCAGCTCTTTTGGGGCGGAGTTCATCCAAGAGCAGAGGCACGAGGAAGCCCGTTTGTCACTTAGAGTGACAGTGAAGTTCAGAGGGGCAGATGATGGCACCCTTTTGCCTGAATTCTGAAAACAACCAGTTTCTTCCCTGCAGATTGGCTAGACTGATCAAGGACTACATCAAAAGATGTGGGTCGCTGACGTGGTGGGTCTGAGCAACGTCACCTTGCTGGAGGTAGGATCTGCTGATGAAACTATTGGTAAATATTTACAAAAATTACTACCTGTTCTGGGGCTGTGCACAGCGTCTTTGCTTCGGAAGTCAAAGGAACTTTGCCTTTGTCAGCTGGTTTGTGATTTTTGTATTTACCAGCGCGTCTAATACTGTGCATGCTTGTGAATCACTGTCAAAGTGGCTGTGGATGCCTTAGGTTAAAAGCGTGTGAAGCCATGGTGCCATCAGCGTGTCATTAGCCTTGTGTCATGGGATCTCTCTCTGCAGACCTGGCACCAAATTCTTTGATATTGGTGACAACAAATGTGACGGGATCTTTTGCCTCGTTGAATGGGACAGCTGTGACACAGCCTTGGATTACTGGTGGGATGCTTCTCCAAATGGGTGAATGACTTCAGTACAACAGGACTTTGGATCGAAAGACAACAGACTTTTGTGAAAGAGGTTCCTGAGGGGCAGAAAAAAACCAGTGCTCATGAGCTCCGGTTGCATTCCCTGGGGTGTACAGCGATGCTTGCTGTTTCTGGGCTCTCTGCTCCTAATGCTTGGAGACGATTCTGCTCAGCGCTGGCGGTGGGAACTTTTGCTTTCAGTTGGACTGAGCTTCGCACTGACCATGTTGCAATGTCCGGGGTGGCTGCTGTGTCCAACGTAGTCAGAGTGGCAAATTCCAGGTAATCACTAATTTGTTACTCATGGATTAATTCAGGTTCCCACTCACTGCTCGTTCATGTTTTGCAAGTAGTAAGGCCTTTTTATGTTTTATTTAATTTTTTACTTCTCACTACTAAATGGTATGGAGACAATTAAACATCACTTCTGCCATTTTAGATATATTTTTCAACCATTTGTAACTCTCTTCCAGGTCTTCAGGCAATGCATGTCTCCTGCCAGGAGACCTGACACATCTCTTCAAGAACTCTGTACTTTACAGAGAAGACCTTTTCTTGTAAGGCAGTGCAGCAAACCGTTGTTGTGGCTGTGTATCTCAAATGGGCAGTGAATCTTGCATATAAAATTGTTCTTGAATATTTTTATTGCTCATAAGCTACTGGCATAATATAAATATTAATAGCAGTGGATCAGTGGCACTCCTACTTCTCTCCTTGCTTCTGCCTTCCTATATCAAAATGGGAATCATACTTTGCTGCTGGTGCTCCTGCGCCTCCCGTGCCCCGGGGAGCAGGGCACTCCGAGCAGCTCTGCTGCCTGCACCCCCGGGGCTCACTCCCCGAGGAGCAGTGATGTCGGTGTGAGCCTTCTCTAGCGCTTGGCTGTACGCAGCACTCGCGCTGCCCCAGGTGGCTAATGCATCTTCACGTAACCTTTGCTTACTGGATTGTAGAGAGAGGAATCCCTCTGGGGGGGCGTTACTGCTCTTGTTGCAGTTAAGACACTCTCATGGCCTTTATTCAGTGCAAATGATGCACGCTTAGTCTTCTGTTTATCCTGAACCACTGTTATGCACAGAAATGCTGTATCTCCTCTATTCTTCTTTGGCTTTCTGTTGTTTCTCTCTCTCCAGTGTTTCTCTTTTCTCCACCTTCTGTGGCCAGTCCCCTCCATTCCCTCCTGTTTGCTGCTTCTCCTCAGACTCACATTTTACTGCCTATGTTCTGCTGGGCTCTTTCTTTTCTGAAGAAGCAGAAACAGTGGAGTAGACTGAATGGACCCCCCCATCCCACCTCCTCCCCTAAAAGCAAGGTGTTTGCAGTAAAACACATTGAGGCTTAAACCACAATGTCATTAAGTGAAATCTTTCCTCTTTTGCAGGCACTCCTTGGGAACTGGTGCTACCAGATAAAGTTCATTCCTGAGCTCAAGCTTGTTGCCTCCTGCTCAGCCACTGATAAGAGAGCCAGGATGCTTACTTCGCTTCCATTAAAATAACACAGGCAAACTCCGGTAAGACAGGTCTCTCTCTCTCTGTTCCGTAATTTATCCATTGCACAATGGTATCGGGCAATGCTGCTGGTATTTTAACATGATCTTCTTTCCAGGTAGAACATACTGGTACCAAACTTTCAGGTGCTGGGAAACAGGAGTTGTGGAGAAAATGTGGAAGGGGCTCACTTTTTTTTTATGATTTATTGTTTTTGTGGGGGTGTTTTTTTTTTTTAAACTTGTAAATAAATGAAGCTTTTGAAAGTTGTTTTAGGCTGTATGACGACAGCTCCTGCAGAGTGGGAGAACGATTGGTATGACAGGATCAGTTTCTGTAGGAAAACTGGAGGCATCCCCTTGGGTTGGAAGGGGATCTGAAGGCATTCTCTTTCCTGGCTTAGGAACCTGAGTGCAGCGGATTGGCGCAGGGCTTTACGGCCCCGGGAAGACTCATGGTCTTCTGTCAGCGGCGCAGTATTGCCTTTGGCGGAGTTGGCAGTCGAGTGCAGGGGGTGAGGCGAGGCTGGCGCGGTGGCTGGGGCGGGGGGTTGTGGCAGAGAGGCTCAGGCTGAGCTGCCGCTGACCGGGGGCTCACGGTAGTTTGGGAGCTGCTGGCGAGGAAGCCTGCCTCAGAGGGTGAGCCTGGGGAGGCTTGGAGTTGTCGGGGAAATGGGGTAAGGTAGTGGAAGCTGGATCTCCGGTCAGAGGGAAGGGGGCTGGTACCGAACGGGTGATTTGGGCTGTGCTTTCCCAGACGAGTGGAGCAGGAAGGAGCCCAGAAAAGGAAGGGCTACTTTAACAGGGATGCTTGAGGTCTCCTTGCTCACCTGCA
Organism: Fulmarus glacialis; assembly: GCF_000690835.1. Taxonomy (NCBI): domain Eukaryota; kingdom Metazoa; phylum Chordata; class Aves; order Procellariiformes; family Procellariidae; genus Fulmarus; species Fulmarus glacialis. Next base: position 23,902 of record NW_009223140.1, on the reverse strand, counting down.
CAAATAGCATGTCTTCCTGGTCAATCACCTCCCTCAACTTCCCGGTCCACCTTTCAGTCCTATTTCTCTGCCTCTTCTTGCAAATATTACTCAAGTTTCCCACTGTTTGAATTCCCCTTTTCCCTTTCTTCCCATCTCTTTTTTTTTTTTTTTTGTTCACACTCCTTGATTGTGTCTCCTCTTTATGTGCATCTCTTTCCTCTTTTTCATTCCTGTTTCTCACTTTTCCCCCTCTCATGGCTCTGCATTCTCCCATCCCCCTTCTCTGCTTTCATAATGCATTTAGTCTGGCGGCAATCCACTGTCTCCTGAAAGCTAATGGCGTACAACAGAAAGCCCCATAGCTGCTATTTAGCATGCTGGCAATTGTCCAAACATGTTTCTGTATCTGGTCTGCTATAAAGTTGGGAGACATCTGACAATTTTTTTTTACCTACAATGTATTGTTTGCGTTGTTTTCTTCGCCCTCAGTAATCACTGCTTCCTCTCTGTTGTACCTATTTGGGCTATGCTCTGCTCTTCAGCAACATAGGCTGAATAATGTCTGCCTGGAAATTGTGGGTCTCTGCAACTTCGCCTGTCCAAACAATTCTGCAGTAACAAAAGATATGAATGTTAAATTATCGCTTCCAAAGGTCTAAAATCCCAATTGCTGGCACCTGGACTCTTAAACTCCTCTGGTTTTGGTGCTGGTGGATAGGATAATGTTGAGTCTTCTGTGGCTGTCATAATTCATCAGTCTGTAAATTTTGTCTTGTCTTACTAAAAAAAATCTTACATCTTCTCTTGCATCTGTATAGATGGATGTAAAGGAAATGGTGCGGTGATTTGAAGACTATTCTGCACATGGGCTTGTTGCCTTTCTTCCCAAGAAAGTCGTTTCTCTGTGCTTCTGGCAAACGTGTGGTTTTTAAACCCAAAGCTTCTGGTGGTCCCTCTTGGTGTACGAGAGTGAGTTCTGAGGGTGGTGTAATGGTCTGCCATCGTTTAAAAACGTCTTATTTTAATACGCTGAATGAATTTAACGATTTTTCTGCTTCTGGCTGTAGCAGAAGAGGATTACCACCAGGTGGTACTGTTGGGCTTTCGTTTGTGCTGTAAACAGGCTAGGTTTTTGTGTACGGTTTTCAGGGAAGGATTCATATGCTGGGATTAACCTGGGTCATCTCTGCGGAATTTTTGTTTTGTTTTGTTATTTGCACATAAGCTTTGTATATGAAGGAATTTCAGCCCGTGAGCGGCTTCCAAATTCTTGACTGCTCCCCAAATGTTCAGAATCTGGTATTTGAGGTGTGCTGTTGGGTGTTTAAATTGTTTGTTTGGGGGCCCATTGCTGCTATTAATCTATACATCTGCATCCTTTCAAACCATGGTTGTTTTTTTTAGCAACTGAGCAAACCTGGGATCGTGCTGCAGGGCCAGAACTGCTCCTCAGAGCCATCCCTCATGTGTCCTTCATGGCAAGGGGGTGGAGAAGGCTGGGCCAAGAGAGGTTCCTTCTAGAAATACCTTTTCTGTTTGCAAAGCAGTTTTCTCCAGTGCAAGGAGATGCTAATTTCCAAGCATCTTGGTACATGACTTAGGTGTGAGCTTCTTGTTTGGGCCCCTTTTAAAGCCAAAAGTTGATCCTGGTTTTCAATCAGTTGGCTCTGTGCTTCCTCCTTCACCTGTGCTCACAGTGTTCACCTCCTTTTTTGCCAACATTCTAGTTTTTAGCAGTAACTGTGTTTCTTCCATGGGGTACCAGGTGCTACTGATCTGGAAAGCGCCTGTTGGGTGTCTGAGCCTCCTGCTCTGGGCGATGTCCAGGGCTTGTAAACCAGAGAAACCAACCACCCCCAAGGCAAAACCGGAGCCCTTGGCCCTCCCTCCCAACAGAAGAGCCCATTGCCCAGGCTGGTCATTCCTTTTCCTCGACAGCGGTCGCTGTAAGCGGCTGCTCTGAGAGGCTGGCAGGCCCCTGCCAGCACCGTCGCCTACACTGACGAGCTGTTGTTTTTCTATTAGGACTCTCTGGTTTTAGATTGTAAATCACTGCTTATATTACTTGCCAGAGCCCAGTCCTAGCTGTTGTGCTGTCCAAGGGATCGTATGAAGAGTGGTTGCATTTGACTTCTGCTTCATAGTTGTTCCAGCTTGTGGGAAGAGCACTTGCTGGATCCTTCTCTTGAGCTGCTCTTTCCACATCTTGTTTCTTTGCTGCCTTTTCTGCTTGGATCGTGATACCACGCATCTTTGTCTTTCCTTCTCCTTGCAGTCTTTAACAGTTTCCAAAAGCCTACTGCCAGACCACTGCAAAAGGAGATTTTCTCTCCTCTCTTATTCCTCAAAAAGGAGTGAAGGGACCAGCTGTGTGCTGGGTTTCTCTGGTTTTCCTTCTGGGAACAGAGAATTTGCATAGCACTTGCATGCAGCATTAGCTTTGCATGAAGTGAAGGCTAGCAATGGCCCCTGCTCTTCTGTAATCATTTTTTTACCTGGGTATAGATCTAATCAATTGAGCTTCACTGTCTGGATGGAGGTTTTTTTCTAAATCTGTTTAGGTCAGGAGTTTCTGTCTGTGACCATTACAGAGGTTCAAAGTTTGGTTACTTTTATAAATGTCTCTCCTTTGTTCCTTTCTTTGCCTTGCCTTCTTTTTATCCAATCTCTCTTCTTTAGTATTCTCTGATTTTCTGTAACTTTCCCTTTTGTGCCCTCTTTACTTACCCTGGAATTTGCCTGCTTCACGTAGACCCTTTCAGACACACACACAGACCTGTCCTACACAGCCTTTGCTGAGAATCTGCAACGTGTTTCAAATGACCTGCTGTAATTTTCATGCATAGCTGTACATTTTCTGTGCTCATAGGCCATCAGTGATTGCTTTAGAGAAAGGCATCCTCAGTTTTGATGGTTCCCCAGAGATGAATGTTATTGGCAAGACACCATAAAAGTTCTTTTTTCGCCATTCTGCAGCTGAAATTATACATGCTTATAGTGGCTATTATTTCTGACACTCACTGTTTTATTAGTAATATTGAGATTTGTGTCTTAATCAGCCATTTGATGCTGGTCGGCATTAACGGCATTACAGTTCTAGTAGTAGGGCAGAATTGTGGTAAGTTTAGTAGAAATTTCTGCAAAGGCTGCTCTATAAAGGCTATATTCTGTCAGGGTTCTCTTGTAACCTTAAAAATAATTAAGTAGCATTCATACAATTAGAATTTTTCTGCCTTCTGATTCCCTGTCTGTTTGGCCTCATGGTATTTGTTGCACGTTAATGTGATTTTACTGTGTTGTACTTGATGGATCACTTCTGTCTGCAAACCAATCCTGGCAGGAATATATTGATGGACCATTGTCCTGTTGTTGATGCTGTTACAGTACAGTAGGCAACTTCTTCACAGGCACCACCTTTCTGGTGAAAGAAGGGCATGGGTGAGAGAAGAGAAATCCTTCTCAATGTACCTGCAAGGAGATGATGATTTAGACAGACACTGCATGACAGAGTATTTCGGTACATGCTAGGCTTTAATGGCACTCTCACTACTAACACAGCACTGCAGATGTCCTTAAGGCATTGTTTCCTTTCTGCTTTAAAATTGTTACAGAGCCTACAATTCCAACAAGCTATATTTATGGATCTCCTAATCCAGTTATCGTGCCACTACATTTGTCTGATTGCTATCATGTCCTGTCTCCATCAAGAGCTAGTAATGAGTTTGTTCTTCATTCTCATTTATAAATTTGTATAATGAATAGTTCTGAAGTTGTACGTTACAAAGAGTTGGTGCATAACTGATGAGATCTTGGTGATGGAGTGCACTCTCTCCTCTTGGGGACAGCTTGCGTAAGCCCTGGCTGTGCAATCCATCAGGGATGCAAAGGCGTCCTTTTGTAACGCTGGATGAAACTCTGCAAGATGCGTGTCGTTCAGTGCTGGAAACATGAGCTGATCTCCTGATGCAATGAGGTCTGTAGTGAAATCATCCCATTTCTAATGGCATAGGCATATCCGAGACCTGGGTGTGCACAGGTAGCTGCTCCCTCTCTCTCTGGACTATGACATTACCAGTTCTTCTTCTGATAAATGCTTTGCTTGGTTCATGCAGGCACTCAAATTAAACGTTGTCCAGCTCATCAAATTATACTTATGCTTACTTAAGAAATTTTTTTAAGAAGTTAAATTTGTTTCTCATCAGTGCTAATTAATATATGAAGATGGGCTTTGTTACATTACGCTTTATCACTGTTCTGCAGTCCTGTCTGTCTTTTAGCCTTTCCTGAGCTGGGACCATGGTGAGTATTTGCAGGGGTATTACGGTTTTGGAGAAGTGCCCACTAGAAACTAGTTGAAGAGTGATGGAGAAGTTATCCAAATAAAAGCAGTATGCATATTAACAGTACTCCAGCAGTAAAAAACCAAGTAGAATTAAATGGACCGTGTTTCTAAGAAATATCTTGGTTTCTAGCAGACTGAAACATGAGCTAAATCTACTCACTTGCATATCATAACATAAACAGCTTGATGTGGAACAAATCTGCTGCCACATCAATGGAACAAATTTAGATTAAAACTCTGATCATGACTCACTCGGTGCTCTGATTTACATGTTGGTGCTCAGAATCTCCTGCAGCTTCCAGACGGCACTGCTAGTACCTGGGCGGGATTGTTGCATGCTTTGCAAATGCATCATGTTCTTTACCTTAGGTTTCCCAAAGCAGTTGATTTTGACAAAAGTAGGAGGGGATTTTGTCGTCTTGGTATTCTAATGAACATTGTTTGGATGTAGAGTTGATCCTGTGCTGAGCTGATGGCTCTGTTCTATTCTCAGTGGAGCTGTTATAAGTTGACTCTAGTGGAAACTGCTGTGGCCATCCTGCCCGGCGTGTCTCTAAAGAAGTGATTCAACTTTTCCAAGCACTTCTAGTAGCGGATACTGTTTTGCTCTTAGTGCTTATTATTGGAGCCAATGAATGGTATTAAATGCAGCGTGATGAAAGAAATATAGTAGAAAACATCAATAGAGGCTTTCATGATGAAACATGACTCATTTCCAGTGGTCAGACATTTACTAAGAAACACGAGGAATCCATGAGAAGTATGCAAAAGAAACAGGAAGGTTTTGTGCAAGCTACAAGTGAGGCTGATGAGAGGGAAACATGCTGGGTGGGCTCACATAGCCAGTCTTACACGATGCCTCAAGGTGCTAAAGAGGCTTCTGTTTCCTGTTTTTACTTTTGCAGAGACATGGCATCTGCTTCACTTGTTGTGAAACAGCCCAAAGGAGAAGAGACTGCTCAAGCAAAAGGACATCAGCAAGTGTGGTTCTGTGATTTAGGTAAGAGCTGGAGCAAACTCAGGCTTGATCCAAACTGTGCTCACTGTGTAAGCACTGTTGCTGCTTCTCCACGAATCCTGCTCCCAAGCAACAGATTCTTTTAGAAATGAAGAAGCATCATCTCCTAGCATTCTCGCTTCTCTCTCTGCCTCGTCTTGGTCTAATTCTGACCTAATAGCTTTCTAATTCTGGCTATTTTATATGGCAGTAAAGTTGCTGCAGAATCTGTCTTTACAAGACATTCTCTTATGCTTAATCTTGAAAGAAACAGTATTTCTCAAAAAGTGCTGTCACGGACTTCAAACATGCAGAATGTACTTCAGATAAAAGTGGATAATGGTCTGTGGGGTATGGTTTGAAGTGTAGGAGCTTTGGGCATGTGATGATGCTTCTGTCATTTGCAGACAGGCCAACCAGCAGAAGGTGAAAATGTCAGGATATGTGTTGATTCTCTCAAGAACCAGAGAGCTGCTGCTAAAACTGAAGTTTTAGCAAAAACAAAATGAGCAAAACTGGCAGGAAGATCTAAGGGGTGAAGCAGCAGCTGTACGAAAGGTTGGAAGTGCTGGTCCCGCTCTGCAGCCCACCCACTGGTCACAGAGGAAGGAGAGCAGACAATGCACGAGTTGCTCTGTGTCTTCCCTTCTAGGCAATTTTACAACAGACACAACTGTTGTAATCGCCAGTTCTGAGGTTGGCTGCGTTTATGCTTCATCAGTAGATAAGAAAGGAGGGATGCTGGGGAAATTCTGAGCAGAGCACTGTAAAGGTGAGTGCCGTTGCCCAGGCCATGTCTACAGATGCTAATGACTGGATCTTCCTGACTGGGCATTAAGGTGAATTAGAGTATGTTCAGGAGGAAACTAAACTAAAATACTTACCCGTGCTGAATGCAGAAATATGGTCCAGCAGGGTGCTGACTCTACATCAGGCAAATCTCTAAACAAGACTGTGCTCAACTGATCCATGCTGTGTCTGAGAGTTGTAGATTTTGGTCTAATAGGTGCTGTGAACTACTGAACCTCACAAGTTGTTTATGTTATTGCTGTCCACATCCCTGAAGGGATGAAAGTTCCCCTCTTTCTTTTCTTTTTTTTTTGCAGATAACTTTCTTGCAGTTTCTTAAAGTCACGGTGACAATTCCTACAGAAATAATTTAGATAGTAGAGAAGATGTAAAGGTTAAACTGGCAAGAACCTCCATAAATTGTTGAGCTTGTCCTTAGTGAAAATCTTCATGAATTAATTTTATTTTATCTGTTCAGCAGATTGTGAATGGTTGGATTTCATCCCTGGTCCCTTCAGAGCTTCTGAGCTCTTGGAGGGTCATTTGAAGAACATATCTCACATTTTGTATATAAAAAGTCTCAGGCTTATCATTACTTCAGCAGCAGCTGCATGTCAGACTGTGGAAGCAGAGAGGTTCCTTGGAATAGATTATTTAAAAACACAGACGATGAAAACCAAGCTCATTGAGAACTGGCTGAGCAGGGTGCTCAGAGCTGACAAACAGCGCAGGCATGTCGCTGCCTCTCTCCCTTTTCCGAGAGTGAAATCTGTTGGGGGCAGGTGCAGGATTGGTGGAAAGAGCAGGGATGTGAGAGCAGGAAAAGGACTTGTGAACTTTATTTTTATCAATGGCTAAAATGTCTCCTTTGCAGTCCTCTCTCTGGCCTTGTGATCCTCCTTTTCGGTCCCTCTGGCATTGCAGGCGTTGAGGTGGTCGTCTGCCGCAGCTCCGTCCTGTGGCACTGGCTCTGGAGCAGGATGGGGCCACAGGCTCTGAGGGATCAGACCCACAGGTGAGACTCAGTGCGATGGGGCAGAGACCTGGCCATACGGATTTATACAGGGAAGCAGCTGGCGTGAAGTGCAAATACCCCATTTGCACAGGCTCATAATCCTTCCTCTGAACACTTGGTCCTTAAAACACTGATAGTTTGTTATTTTTATTGCCTAAAATCCTGAGCAGCAACCCGTCAGCAGCTTTGCTTAGGGGAAATTGGAGCGTTGCATGGTGTTCTGCTGCACGTGCGAGATGATGAGGTATTGTGATAACGGTGGCTGGCCAGAGGCCCTCAGCAAGAGAGACAGCTGAGCGCCTGATATCCCTTCCATGGCGGCACCCTAATCGCCAAGGACACATTCATGTTTGCGCGCATTATTTGGTAATTATTCTTAGTAGACCGTAGGGGACAGTTAGGAAAGCTTAAACATGTGGCAGCTTCCACTACATCATCACTGTAAGCACCAGCGAGGCTTGGATTGCAGCCTTAAAACGGGTTGGTGCAAAGCAATGGGAAGCAGCTTCCCCCAGCGCGGGGCAGAGGAGCATCTCCTGGAGGGCGGCAGGCGTCACCCTGGGAGTCTGAGTCGTCTTTTGGGTTGTGGGGAAGGAAGGGATGCCTGTAAATGCTTCCTCTCCTCTGCGTTTAGAGTTATGGGGGAGATGCTTGATGAGGAACAGATACTTATCTTCTTTTAACAAGTCATTGACATTGCTTTTTTTTTTTTAACTAAGCCTGAGCTTTACTGCACATACGATGTTGAACACAAAGGTAAACACAAGTGGTGGAACGATGCTTTGTACTGTGCCTTCGTATTTTATCAATTCATAATTATCCCTTTTCTAGAAAAATATCATTGTTTGTGAAATCACTTGAAGATTGGGAACTAAGTGGAGCCTTGACAATGGTCCTGACAACATCACTGCCACCAGCCCCCGTGAGTCTGCCAGAGACCAGCCGACGTCCAGAGCATTTTGTCTCCCTCGTGTCAGCTTGGCTCCTGCCTTTGTTTGTGTGCTGGGAGCTGGCTGTGCCTGAAGGGAAGCTGCCACCCTTCCGAGTGGGGCAACGGGGCAACAGAGAACAAGCCCAGTGAGCGGTGTTTTATCCCAGAAGAATTATCTATCAAATCCTTCTGAACAATTTTGGCAGACATCAAGGAGGTAAGTTCTGTGTGTAAAAGGTGTATGTGTAGGCGAGCTGTGTGAAGCTTGTATTTGAGCAAGGAAGGAGACTGCAGGAGCACTGCTGCAGGCAGCTGCTTTGTTTGCCATCACAAATCGTGACGGGCTTGGGCCAGCCCAGGCAGAATGGCACGGCGGCGGAGCAGCCTGCAGCTCAGCAACGGGCACTGCCAGGGCAGAAATTCAGGGGTTAAAGCTCCAGCCCGGGTGGGCACCTGTGAAATAAAACTGGCTGCAGCAGACCACTGATTATCTCGGATGTGCAAATCTTGTAATGCCTGGTCACACAAATAGCAACTCAGGGTTTAAGTTGACGCAAGTCAGGCGGCAGCTTTAACTGTGCGTGGGGCTGCGCCGGGGCAGGTGAAAACCTCCCCCCGCGTGTCCTTTACGCGGGCTGCCTCCAGAGCTGCTCCAGGTTGTGCGTGGAAGGCAAGGGGGCAGAGCAAAAAGAGACCATGGAGAGCATCAGTGGTGGGTTTGGGGGCAGAACTTTTCAAAGCAGGGATTCTGGTCAAGTGGACTGGTAAGACAGAGCTCCCGTGACACCCAGGATGGCCAGAAAAAGGAGCAGTGCTCAAATCCAGATGGTGCCCATCTGTGCTGGAAAGGCTGTTGGAGGTTTTTTGTGCTTCTGTTTGCCTGAAGTTGTTGACCTGCAGTAGACAGGGATGCTGGGTATTGACATTTCATCTGTAAATATAATTTAAAATATAGGTTTATGTTTTAGGGTATATCCCCTGGGACTACAGCCAAGCATGTGGCATTACTGTGCAGTGGCAGATGAGCAATTAGCCGATCTGCGCAGGAGCCTTTTGCTGTGCAGAGCTCTCGGAGGTGTCATTAGCATGCGATTACGGGACTGCCTTGAAGTGTCGTATTGTCTGTGAAGTAGCTTTGAACTGAGCAGAGCTTGGACAGCGGCTGCTGATAATATCACAGCCAACAGCGTCCTGGGGGCTCGGGTGTGCGGCGTGTGTGCCTCCGTCGTGGCAAACCGGCAGTGGCGTGTGTTCGCTCCCCGTGGGCCATGTGAAGATGTGCTGCGCAGCGTGGGTGGCGGGAGAGGAGGGAGGACACTGCGGGCTCGCAAGGAAGAGAGTCCCATCCTGCTCCCCACGTAGGCAGGGGAAGCTTTGCACTGAGCGTGATGCAGCTGAGAGGTTAGCGTGACCCGTGCTAGGGACCATCGCCAGCCTGGTCACTGCTCAGGCACCTGGAGCAGGACGGTCTCTGTTTAAGGGGGTTCCCGGTGGCTCTGGGTACCTGCTGCAGCTGGCAGGGAGGAGGAGGAAGGCTGCAGGACGTGTTCTTGGTACGCTGGCCGCAACTGGAGCAGTGCGCCCTCACTTCATGCTGTTGACGTGGTTTAGTGGGCATGGTGGTGTTGGGTTGATGGTCGGACTTGATGATCTTAGAGGTCTTTTCCAACCTTAATGATTCTATGATTCTATGACTGAGTGTGTTTGTTTGCTCATTTTACTTGGGAGGGGGAAGGACTTTGGTTTGGGGGTGCAGCCAGAAAGGTCGGCAGGCGAGCTCAGGAAGGGTGCCTTTGCCTAGAGGGACGGCTGCCCGAGAAGTCAGCGATGTGTCATAGCGTGGAGAAGGTGCACTAATTCATTGGCTTTGCATTCTACTTTTCGTAAGATTTTAGGGCCTTTTTCTGATCTTTTGTATTCCTAAGCTTTGTGCTGTGGGGCTATTTGGTATCCAGATCTCATCGCTCAACTTCTCAGAACTAAGCACATTTTTTCTCATTATAGGTAAGAGTAAAGCAACAGGGCAAGGTCCTTATTATTTTTTAATGTTAGCTGTATTTATTATGAACGTTTTGTACAAAATGATCTTTGCTTCATCATTTGGGGAATTGAGAGTCATAACAGCACACGATGAAACACTTGCACGGACAAGCTTTGTGGATTGGGTTTTCCGAGGTGCACCCTGAGTGGTTTGTCGGATGGCTGCAGTGTGAATAGCTATGGCCAGGGCTGGATTTTGTAGTAGTTGTCTGGGGGAAGGACCCCTGGCTTCCACCCTGTGTAAGGGAGTGTTCCCTGCACAGACCAGGCTGTGTTAAGTAAAAAAGATTCACATTACTTAACAGTATGCTTCAAAGAGTTTGCAAGGCAATTCTGAGTTGCTCTTTCAGATCCTGAAATTGCTGATGTTGGGTGGATTATTGTAGAGAAAAAGTAAAAAGATAAGTTATGATATCTTAAATATTTGTAGGGTTTTCTACTCACTCCTGTGAATAGTTGGGTAAGCCTGTCCGTCTGTCTGAATTATTAGAGAGAAAGGTGAGCAAAGGGAGAATACTTTGGGCATGTCACTGGCAGGTTATTAAGGCTGAAGATGACGAAGGTCTGAGTCTTTCTCCCGTGTGGTCTGCTGATGTCACTGCAAGGTTCAAATGCAGAAGGCACCATCATCTCTCAAGAAGCATAACAGAACGGTGAGTGAAACCTCTACAGTTTTATCCCAGCCATTCTGCATATTGTATAAGCATTTTTCCATGTCCCTTTCCTCGCTGCTCTGTTTGTTTATACATCCTACTAAAGTCCCGGTCATTTGGGATGTCATCTCTTTTAGGAAACTAAGCCAGTCTTGTTTTGTAGACTCCCTCCTCCTCAGGCCCACTGAGTTTTGAAGGATTTGGGTTTTTTCCCTCTATCCCACAGCATCAGCTATTTTTGAGCTGCAATCCACTTGAATTGAAAACACAAATGTCTCTCTGCTTCCTTGGGTGCACCTGCACGCATCCAGAAATCCGAATTGTATTGTGCGCAGCTTCAGCTGACTGAAAACACAGAGCCTGCACCGTGCTGCCTTTGAGCGTTACCTCCCGTAAGAGAAGTGAGAATATGATGGCTTAGATGCTCTTCCATAGTTACAGGTCAGCATCTGGAGCATTAGCCCTGATGACAGTGCTTTTCTTTACAGCTTGTGAAGATTCAGCGAATATCCTTTTTGAGTCTGAAATGAGCAAATTCACATTCCCAGAATTAAAGGTGGATTCAGTAGCTATCGAAGGGTGAGTGGCAAACACAATAAAGGCTTCTGCATGATTCTTTGTCTTCTGACGATGTCTTGAGGCCCAGCTATAGACTAAGGTGTCTCTGCAGTGAGCGTTGTATGCACCATAGCAAAACTGGTGGCTGCAGGAGGAACTTACGTGATAAGTAAAGGTGTGTTGAGTGCATCCATTACAGCCTGCCTGCAGGATCAACACGCTCACTGAGGGAGAGGCTTTTGCAAACAACTTGAAGCCGAGACCCCATCTACAAGGGATTATCTGGAGAGAAATGACAAGGCAAAAAAAAGACCATTTTATTGAATAAATGTGTCTGGCAAGAAAAGATGCAGCCTTGGACACTTGCCCTGCAAAAGCCAGCCTCGTTTCTCTCCATCCTCTCTCTGTATTTCGCTTCCTGCCAGGGCTGTTTAGGGACAGTTCGTTCTGTTCTTCTGCATCTTCAGCTATGGTTTTTGGGAGTGGGTTTTTGGGTTTTTTTGGTGTTATTGTTGATGTTTTAAAAGCAAATAAAGGGTCCTGCAGGAGCTGCTTTGCTGGATGCTCTGAGACTAAATACCTTTGCTCATGTTTTCTTGTCTCATTTCACAGCTTGTACATCATGAATGTTACAATTCTTCTAGTCAAGGCTAAGTGTCCCTGGAGTTGGGGTCAAGGTGGTTTTTTTCTACTCTTCTCAGTACCTTTGGTACTTCGTGGAGTTTGAATTTCTTTCAGCAGCATAAGAAAAGTACAACGAAGGCTTCTGCAAGGGCAAGATGAGGGAGAACAAATGAAATTTTTCGTCAAGAAACTTTGCAGAAACGAAACACTATACCTAGGTCCCTTCTTGTTAAAATATGTGCAGAGTCCCAAAAAATGGTAGAGGATGAAGAGCTAAGAAGGTTTCCCAAGGATACTGGATGCTGTTATCACCATACAGGTTTGTGTCCAGCTCTCAGCAGCTCCCCAGCGCCTGGTGTCTGTGCCCTAGTGAAGGGGCAGTGAGATGCCAGCTAAGATGCTGCCTGTTCTGGTCAAGAGTAGCCATAGTGTATTGGGGTTGAACGGGGTTCGCAGCAGATTGAGAGCTTTGGGATATAGCAGTCACCTGAGAAGTATGTGTCTTCCCCCGCAGAAATGTCGGTGTGTCCATCCACTCGTGCTGAGCAGAGTTTATTGGAAACAGGCTCCTCTGCAGGGCTGTGCCGAGAGCAGGCTCCGGGAAGGGCAGCAGCGATGGTAGCTCCTGAGGTAAGCGGGTTTTAATCCTGCCTTTTCCTACAGAGAGCAGCTCTCAGGAGCTGCAATGGTGCTCGGTAGATACTTGGTGTGGCTTTGCCTCTGCAGTGGAAAAGCCCTCATCCCTGGCATGGTCGCTGTCAGGTTAAACCGCAGCACGCCGGTCCTGCTGGATAACAGCGCCGTCGGTGTCAGGGACTGTGCACGCGATGCGAGTCTGATAGATGTTGAAATAAGGCTGAGGTGAGTGCTGCTGGTTTTTCACAGGCAGAAAAGTCTGTGTGGGCCAGAGCCCTGTGCTAAGGCCTGTCAACAGCTTTTATTTTCTATCTGCCACCTTTGTTTTGGATTTATTTCCAGCTATTTCCAGCAGAATAGCTATTTGTTCAAGTGCCCTGAGAAAGGTTTCCTCCATGTCCCTGCGTATCAGTGTCACCCGCTGAGAATATTTTGATTTTAAATTCTTCTTGGCAGGTTCACCTCTGCCTCTGCCCAGGCAGTGGCTTGCAGAGATGCCAGCTCACCACGATGCTGTCCCACTGTTTGCTTCTCCACAGCCTTTCACTAGGTGTGAACCATTTTGTATTTTAGACTAACCTACAGCCATGTATTTTGCTAAGCAGCTTTGGCTCCACCCCTGAAGAGGGGGAAAATGCTCTTATTTAGGTAAATACAGAGTTCCCACGCATTGCATGAACCACGTGGCCCTGCAGATGGGAAGGGGGGGTACAGCCGTCGCGGTCTCTGCTGCTGCTCGGGGACCTCAGGAGGAACACGCGCTGCCGGGGCCGAGCCAGGCTGGCGGGGGGGGGCTTGTCAGCTGCGGTCTCCCTGGGTCCAGACCTTGCCGTGGCAGGCTCTCGGCAACCAGCCTTTTCGTTGTGGGCTTGACTGGCCTGGAGACGGCTGTGAAACGAAGCCTGCTCCATTCCGGTGGTTTGTTTGCTCCCCGTTCGCAGGAGAGGAGTAGAGTTCATCTGCTTGCTAAGACTGCCCTCTTAGGCAGCACTTAAAAACATTAAATTGTGTTCAAATCATCTCCTGGTGATCAGCTCTCTTGTTTCTCGCAATTGCTTTTGTCTGATAATGGTTTGGTTTGTTTCATAATAGTTTCACTTTGTGTGCAGCAATGGAAGCCACTTCAAGAAACAACATCCTGTTTGAGTTAAAAAGCAAGGTACAGCTCATTTCTGATTACGTTCCCTAGAGCCATGAAGAAGAGAAAAGGAATTTTTCTCACTCGGCTCCTCCGGTTGTAGGCATGGAGCATGTGCTTCGTGAGACCCCCTTCTGCAAACCCGCACTGCTGAAACGGGGCAGAACCTTGGTTTCTCCTCCTGACCATGAGCATGTCACCTCTCCAGGGCTGCAGCAAACGCGTCCCTGCTGGGAGCAGAGCAAACTGTGGTTTTGTTACACCTGAAACCCTTCTGAGCAGCATCCATTATCCTTCTGTGCCCCACCTCTAGCGGAGGAGGAGATCTCTGCTCAGTCCTGCAGTGCTAATGAATAACATCATCTCTGAAACAATGTGTGACAGCATGGGTGAGATTCTGCCACCGCTAAAAGGAAGAACAATCCAGGCCATTTTTTTTTTCCCCTGACTTAAGCTTAAATCTCTGAGCCTGGAATGGAATAACATTCTCATGTGTTTCAGACACCTAAAATACTTTCAAGCTGCTTTTCCACTGGGCATAGGAGGTTGCTGCACCACATAAATTGTAAGTGATGCTCCTCTTCAGTTTCTTTGTGCACCTGATAATGCTGGCGGGGAGATGCCCTGGTGCTTTCCCCTTCTGTCTGGGTGTTCGTAGTGGGCTGTGACACGGTGGGCACCCCGAATGCAGTGTGCCTGTTCCAGCTGCATGCACATCGACCTGTCACTGGCTTCAGGACAGAGCGCACCATGGGAGCACTTGCTAATTGTTTAGAAAAGCTACTCTATAAATGCTGCCCGAAACGGATGGAAAGTGAAAAACTTATGGAAAAGAGAAAGAAGGGCAGGGATGGACACAGTTCTCTATATATACATATATAGCTATTATATATATGTGTGTGTGTGTATATATATATATAAAGAAAAGTTCAATGTCTTCTGATGTGGCTGTTTCCATCCAGATCTGTGAAGAGCTAATTGCAGCTGTACTGAGGGCTTATAGGAAGTTTAGGCATGTAAAGGTTAGCTTGCATCCTAAATTTTCTCCTTATTTTCTCTTGAATCAGTTATTGACTGATATTTCTGATTTGTTTTTTGTCTGTAAATTGCTGAATATTGGCACCCCTGTTACTTAAATATAAATCTGAGAAGAGCTAGAAACCTTTTGCAGAGATGGCCTGTATCTCAAGGTATATGCAGCTTTTAAAAGTTTATCGGAGGACCTATGTTGATTGGGAGCTGAGCCTGCTTTTTTAAACTGGCCTGAGGGTTTTTTTAAACAAATATCTCTTATATATCAAGCAGACTTGTTTTGACACCTAATTAAGTTAATTTAGGTGGTTTAATATAGTTCAGCAGCAGCTCAAAATCATGGTCTTCCACCTGATCTGATATATTGATTCTACTGGTGTTTCATCCATAAATCTCTTTCTGTTTCTGTGCAGCTGTAATTGCATTTGAGAAGGGGAAAATCATATATGTGCCCAAGCCACCCAAAGTGCATAATTACTCCACTGAAATACCTCTAGAGGTAAGTGCGAGCTGAGTGTCATTTCTGAGACTGAAGTTCCACAACAGTTTTCTGGGTAGTTTCTGCGAGAAGCTGTGTACGAGCAGCTTTCGGAGTGGTAGTGAACAGCCCAGCAGCAGGTTGGGGACAGGAGTCGGGGACAAACCTGTGACAATGCCGTGCGATGCCAAAACAGCTTTCACACTGGCTCCTGCTAACACGGCAATGATGTGCAAAGCCTCTCTAGCAGAAATCCACTTTCTACTAGATGACATGGGGTAGGATTTCAGCAATGCGTTCTTCTGGCTGTCTTACAAGGTCATCTTTTGTTTTTCAGATCAACCTTCTTCAAGACTCCTCGGGAGCTTTTGTTCTGGAAATCAACTGTAAGTCCACAGGGGTGTTTTCTTCCCTGATTTCTCATTAGTCAAAATCCAAATTATACAAGCCAAGACGGGGTTTGGTTTTTTTGGTTTGATTTGTTTTGTTTTCCCCTTTTGGAGCCGTTCAAGAGTCTGTTCTTTGCTGGAGCAATTGCATATTCTACCTGTGCTGATTCGTAAAAGGCAAGCTGGGTATTAGGAATCTTGCATATACACAACCATCAGTTTGGTTCTTGGACTGCGCTGTTTATGTGCTAAAGCAATGTGTGTATATATGTGTTGTATGAAGATGTGGTTGTCTGGGGGACTGAACAGTAAAATTCAAAAGCCCTGATGCATGTTTCTGCATACACCTGACTTAGGTTTGTTTATCTCCAGATGTGTGCACCAAATCCATCTGTTCCTTCACATTGTAATAAGATAATTTTACTAAGAATTGAGTAAAGGCAGCATGTTGTCACTGGAGTAACATTCCTGTATTGTAAATGCACATAAGCTTTTGCAAATGCAAAAGAAATTTGTTAAATACCTGTACTGAACCTTTCTGGTACTTACCTTTGTCCCCCATCCTGGTTCTAGTCAAACCTTAATGGAGAGACTGGGCAGGCCAGGGTGTTGAGATCTTTGTTTATCCAGCATACATCAAAGTTGGAAAAATCCCAACACTCGGGACCCCAGGACTGACACACGAAGACGCGTGCTGCCCCCCTGCACAGGAGACCCTCTGGGGTGCAGGGGAGTCTCCTCTCCCCCTTCCCTGCAGTATCTCGCTGTGTAGTGGCTTTTCTCAACACCAGGTTTTTTAAAATACCACGTCCAGCAGAAGCTGCCAGATCCAAATACCTCTGAGGAGGTATCTCCTGCCCCTAATCGGTAGTTGGCCCGTTATGCTTGCTGCCAGCAGGATTTATGAACAGGCTGTCCTGTGCATTGCAGCCAGGACGTGGCTTAAAGGACGCTGCTCCCCGCTGCCACGCGCGCCGGTCCCGTTTCTCTGTGCCTCTCTGCAGGGTGCGTTTGCTTCGCCTGTGAACTCTGCCGCTTGTGCAAGGACATAGGATTAAACAGAATCGCACTTCTGCGGTTCGGGAAACAGGGTTCTGGAAATGCTAATTTCCTAAGGGCTTTAAATCAAGCGTCGGGTAGATGGAGCTGCCCTGATTTAAGTGCTTTCCGCCTTCTGGAGCGTCTGCAGAAGGCAGGTCCAGCTGGTGCCCAGGCTAGCACAGGACCAGCAAGACTCAGAAGTGTTTACTTGCGTTTATGTGGGTCTTGAAAGGCTTCTTAAATTGTGTGAAGTTAATACAATGGAAAATGGATTTTTCGTGCCCACCTAAGCAAGCCTTTAGTGATTAATGCTGTAAAGTAAAAACAACAGCAACAAATTCAGTTTTATAATGTGCTGTGGATTCCAGGTCTATGAAAAATGCGTGCTTCGCATTTCTTTTAAGAAATTTTTCCTCCTCCTAGTACTCTTTCAAAAAGTATCTGATCTCCGTAAAATCCCCTTGTCTCCATAGCTGCATTTTGATGCTAATGGGATTCATAGCTTCATAATTCTTTGTCTCTCTTCTTGCATCGGTACAAGGCTAAACTCTATTGCAGAGTAGATACATTCTACTAGAGAAAAACTTAGCAGAAGAGAGGATTCACTCTTTGGTTGTGAAATTAGTTCAGCTTTTTTCATCTGTTCTCCTAGAGATGTATTGTGTGCCATAACTACTGCAAGAAAAAGTAAATCTGGAGGTATAGGATGAGTTGCTTGCTGTTGTGTCGCTGGCACTGAATAGTAAGGAGAAAGACCATCATGAGCTGAAGATATTTTAATTCACGTAATTCTTTATTCTAAAACTTTGATTACTTTAATGGTGCATCTGCTTTTGAGCTATAGCTAAGGAAGTACAGAGAATCTAAATAAACAATCTCCTTGTTAAAAATACGTTCTGCTAGAAGTGCTGCTCTCCAAACCAGTGTCATACTTGATTTTGTGCTTCGAGGGAAAGTTTGGGACATTGACTATTGCTCCTGCTTTCTTTTGGTTGCTCTACATAAATGGCTGTACTTTGCCAGCCCTTTCCTTGTGATCTTTTTCCCCATAACAGGAATTTGTTCCTTCTCATTGCTGTTCTCCAAGGAGGGAGCGAGCGGCTGCACTTTGCAAGCAGACCACAAGAAGCAGGGTGTGCGGAGTAGCGAGAGCAGCAGATGCACCGCAGGGCAGCAGAAGGGTTTTCTCCCACCCTTCACGCAGCAGAGCTGCACAGATACCCCCGTGAACTGGCTGCGTTCAACCCTTCCTTGGCATGAGATCAAGCCCAACTAATGTGTGTCAAAACATGATGGTAGGCTGCTGGGAAGTCTGCCTGGGCAGGAGGTGGTATTGCAGGGCTGGTGGTGGCCTCCACACCTCTCCTCCTTGTCTGTGGACAGAAAATAGCTGCAAAACCTCCCTTCCATCTTTCAAAAAGTAGATGAGATCAACTTTCTGCAAACACAGGGTAGGTCCTTCCAAGAGGCTGGTCTGTAACTTTCCTGCCAAGCAGGAGTTCAGTGATACGAAGCTGCTCCTGCGGGTTAGGTCACCGAGTGCCCGTGAGGAACCTCGCACAGCCGGGCTGTAGGTGCGGGGAGTGAGCGAGGGGGAAGGCGGCGAGTACTTCAACCAGCGTCCTTGCTGCCGCCAAGCATCGTGGGCAACGTTTCTGTAGATAACATCCACACTTGTCAAAACTTGCAAGAGGCAGTCGTGCTGTTTGCCTTTTCCTCTGGGCACAGCACGAGCAAGGGGCTCTCCCAGTCTGAGCCCGCTCCAAGAGCGGTCAGCAAGGATGGCTTCGTGGCTTGCTCAGTGGGAAGGCAAAATTCCAGCTCAGCTCAGGTCCCTGCCCTGCTCTCATACGGCTCTTCAGCCCGTGCTCAGCGCTGGTCCTAGCTGGCGTGCTTGACCCAACCTTCCAGGATTTTATCCCTAGTCCACTGGGCTGAATGTAAAACTGAGGGTCGTCTTTGAGAGATTTCAGAGGCTCTGTTCCCAACCATGGCAAAGCACACTGCTACTCAGAAATAAAGGCACACTGTGAGTCAGGATATTCTTTCTGCACATGAAGCTATCAAGAAATTGCAGATACGGATTATATGACTTGAATGCTACACTATTTATGATGTGTGTTCAGTCACTTAAATCATGTTGGCGGTGTTTGAGCTTTGCCTGGATAATTGATTCAAATGTAAATTGAATAAATCCTTTACAGCTAAAATATGCCCTCTTTTTATCTTAATTCTTTTTCTTCTTTTTGGCGAATGGCATAGAAAATAGGTAGTTATAATTTCATAATTAGATATTTGACTACTTTTGTAGGAGGGCAGGTAAAACGAGGTTTGTATGGTCTGTTTTGAAATGCTTTACTGTTTTGTTTATTGAATTACGAACCTGTTTATAACTTGGCTTCTGTACTTCTGGTCAATAATCTGCTTGTGGAAATGTTTGTGCCACTCTTAATGGCAAGGCCAGGTGGTTATTTGTTTCTAATATTTCTGCATATTTAGTTGAGGGCAAAGTATCAGTGAAATCTTTTTTTTTTTAATAGCCATGGAGTGGAATATTGTGGTGAACGTGTGCCCCACTGGCATCAAAGGTTTCTTTGGTTTGGGAATCTGCAGAGAGGGACTCGAACTGGCACCAGGACAAGCCTTTGTGAACGTTTCAAGCTATTTTTTCCTTAAGGCTTCGCTGATGTTTCATTAGAGACACGGCTAACATGCGAACTACAAGCCAACAAAACAGTGCCATTTGAGCTTTCCTCCCAGCCTGGTTATGTTTAAGCGGCAGTTCCACAGATGGTAATTATTGGAGCCGGTGTCTTTCCAGCGCAGCCCGGCAGGCCCCTCGCTCCTTATCCCCGGCGGTTCAGGGACGGCGTTTCCACTCCCAGAGCAAACATTCAGCCAGTGCATGGAATCAGGTGCTTGGCATTCCTTGGGCTATAAATATTTGGGCGTTTTTCATGTCTCGGGGCAGGAATCCCTGTGCTGCTATGCCAGGCACTTGCTGCCTTGTCAGGATTTCTCTCTGCCCTCGTCAGCTCTTCCCTTTGCTCTGGCATTAAAATAATTAAAATACCCAGAACGGATCATCTCTGTCCATTCGGGACTATCACTTCTTGCTGACCCCTCAGAGGGAGGTACCAGCACCCCGCAACAGATGTGAAACCACCCGTCTGCCTCCCCTCGCGGTTTTGGTCTCAGGGAGTCTCTGGGAGTAGGAGCTGGAGCCCTCCAACGTGTAATATCCTTGAAATGTGTCCTCAGTGTCTGTGCAAATGACCAGGCCTCTTTTGAATCTAATTAACTTCTTGGCTTCGGAGATGTCCTTTGGCAGAATATCCCATATTTGAATCGCCAGTGTGAAAATACGTTTCCTCCTGCCAGTTCTCCAAAAGCCAAAAATCCCGGCTTTAGCTGCTTATGCCACAGTCCAGTTTGCTGGAGCTCTTGTGCTTATATGATTTCTTTTTCTTTATTTTACTTCTGCTCTGCTTATCTCACCACAGTGCCAGGGGCTGGCTGTTCTGGGGCAACTGGTGCAGCAATCCAGTGTGCCGGGTATGTGACGGTATCGTACCCCAGTGTGACTGCAGCGCTGGGAGGTGCTGCCTGTACCACTTCCAAAAAACTTAGCAAGGTCCATCTTTCCTTACCCCCCACCCACCGGTCTCCTGGAGACACTCTATGTGCTTTGAGCACCCAATGTTCCCTTGACTCCTTGCTGGACTGAAAGGGACTGGATTGCTTCTGCGTTTGTGTAACAAGAGGCTTGTTAGTGCCCTGTATCGTTGCTGCCAGCTGTTGAGCATCAATATTTATAGATTTTGTTATACAGCTTCTTGCATGGGCGTTCTGTTTATAGGGGAAAAATTGCAAATAAAATGGTTCATGCCCAAACTTGCCGCTATCCAGAATCTGAATTTCTCTCTGCCTATCTCTGTGCTGCGCTGTTATGAATAGGAGATTTTGTGACTGGCTTCAGAGCCCGACTTCAGCTATTTAGAAAACATCCATGCAATAAATCATATGGGGAGCAGCTGCCGCTCTCTGCTGAGCCAAGGCACATCAGATAAAATATTGCTCATATATTTGGTTTGGTAGAAATAAAGTTGCTGTAGTGGAACATCATTACAGGCTGTTCTTAATTCACCTCAGGGCTATTTCTAATAGCAGCACACAATTCTCCTGTGACAGTCTGAGTGAATGAGATGGGTGTTTTGATGTCAAGCTGAATGTAAGAAAGGTTTTAGGAATCAAAGCTTTGAAAGAGAAATAACTACTGTTTGTGCTCTGATACTGGAAGAGGTCCCTGTTTTATTATTAACACTGTAGCTATTGAAAGTCCCGACACTTGTTCCTTGGGGATTTGAAGCAATTCAAGCCATGTAATACTGTTTCAGCTCAGCCTTTTACAAGTCACTGTGTGTTGGTAAAGCCGAAGGTGGCCTTGATAGCTAGTGGAGGCACCCAGGGCTGGCATTAAGTTAATAATGTTTGTTTGATTTTTCAGCTGTGTGGCAAGTGGGAAACCTGCTTCTGGCCAGCTCTTGGCTTACAGCAGATAGCTGCTTTTGTCCAAGTAGAAAGGTTTACGAAAAGCTGTCCAAAGCATTTCATTTAGGCTCGCTGCTTTGCACAAATGTCATCAGCATAATATTCAGCAGTGGGGCCATGGCATCTGTAGGCATGTTGCCAGCTGATCTGAAAAGATGCTAGAGGCTGTTACTTTAAAAAATAGAAAAAAAAAAAAAAGGGAAGGGGTAGGACGACAGAGTGTTGCTGTGTAGGACCGGGTGCACATTTTCTTTGACAAGGAACAGGCATCTAATCAGGATCCTGCTTTTCTCCTTAGAAAATTAAGTCTGCTTAGAAAATTATCTCCTCCTTGCATAACGGCTTGGCGAAAACAAGTGAGAGAATCGTGTGGGTCTGAAGCCGTTACCACATCACAGGCAAGACAGACAACTGCCGTGATTTTGTTTTCTGAGTGTTATATCTTTAAATGTCCCATCACCTGTGTGAGGCAGCAGGCACTTCATGTTCATTTTGGGTGTGGAGTGCTGCAGAAGGGAGCCATGTATCCTGCTCTGTCACAGCGGCATTTCTTTGCCCTTGCTTGTCTTAATTATTCTCTATAAAATAGAGGTAACTGGCGGAAAACGTATGGTTGCTCCAGCTTCCAGAAAAGCAGCTTATGTCGCTGAGAGTGATAAAGCTAACAATGCAACAGCAGCGCCTGGATTCCTCCGTGCTGAATTGCATTTTGGTTGACAAAACAGATGCTCTTTGTTGCAGCTGCGGCACGGGCGCTGCCCTCGCTGCTGGCGTGATTTAGCGAAGGCAGCGCTGTGACCCTGAAGTCCTGGGTATTTGATCACAAGCCTCTTCGCTGCCGGTTCTGAAGGGCGCGGTGTTGCAGGCATGCGGAGAATTTGATGCGAGTGAGAAGGTGCTCGTGGTTCCTGGAAAGAAATGAACAGGAGAAAATAATTTACAAGTCGCTGGCCTTATCAGAGTCCGAGTCTGAACAGCACGGCTGTGTTTCCCACGCAGCAATATTGCTGATGCCTATGGTCACATTAAACATGGTCCCTCACCTGACAGCCCAGATTAGCAGTAACTTCTGCTGGAAAAGAAAAAAAAATTGTATGCTGCAATAGCAAAGATCAGGGAGCAGAGCTCTCTTGCTAACTGCTAGAGATGACCTTGATTCTATGTGAGGGCTGTGAAGTATCATAATTCAATGAGAATATTTATTCTGAGCTGCGCAGCACAAGCTCAAAGAATCTCAAGACCTCATTTTCATCTGAGTGATTTTATATGGCAAATAGGGAAGTCACTTTTTTATTCAGATTCTCTGCTCCAAATAAACCTCCAGAGTGCTCATCTCCTGTACATAAAAGTTTCTCAAAATACTAGTGGTAAAGCTGTTTAGTTCAGCTCTATTTCCATGCTATCGGTGACTTTGTTAAATAGCAGTTCCCTGCAGACGGCTGTCGCTTTGATGCTGGTTGGTGTATGGCACATTAAAAATCCTTAACTTGGTTTCTAAAGTCTCACTAAAACCCTACTGGGACTTTGATGTTGAGAAGATTCCACTCAAAGTACCCAAACTCTCTGAAGCTTGCCTGGCCTTATCTCGGAGGCAGACCAGCAAGTGGTTGCCTCAGGCAACAAAATATCAGTGGCAGCAAAAATGTGTAGTGATTATTTATGGTCTGAGCATCTGCAGTCAGGAAAGGCTGCTGGAAATTACCGGAGCCTGGCGATGCCTTGAAGAATCCAGTTCTTCATTTCGGAGACAATATTAACGGCTGTGTGCTGTGGTTCAGCCATTTCGTTATCTGTGGTGATCCAGCTGAAACGCCTCAGCAGAGCACTCGGTAATTTCATGCACAAATTCCAGTTGTAAGCATCTGTGCCCCCAAATGTTTACAGAGGGTCTCTCTTGCTAAATGATAGGATGCTAAAAGCAACTGTGGAACCTTATTTAGGTTTTAATTAGATGGCAGCAAGTTTTTAACCATGATACCTTTTTTGCTGCTACGCAGCTGAGTAATGTAGTGCGCTTTCCTGCAGTGCCGTGGGGCCGCTCGCTCGCAGATGGTGGGGTACCTTTGGCGTGCCTGTGTAGGTGAGTGTATTGCCATTGTGTATGTGAGGAGCTCTGGCTGTGGAGCTTGTTAGTGGCTGTTGTTAATGGATCAATCTGTGCTGTTCCAACATTAACAAAGTCTTGTTTTTACTGTGTGAGTGAGTGAAATTGGCCTTGAACCAAATTTTTTTAAACTTCACTCTATAGTGTGAAATACTAGGGCCTGGTGTGTGACTCGCTCTACTGTGCTGTATTTGTTTTCTAGGTTGATGCTTAGTTCCTTGCAATGTGTCAGATACTGCATCAAATTGCTTTTCAGAGTTAAAGGGGAATGAAATGATCTCTCTGTTTTTTGTCTATATTGCATTTTTGTGCACAGGAATCAATCTGACCCTACTGTGAGTTGCTGTAGAAGACTGTTATCCCGTGCGTGTCTTTGAAATAATTTTCTGCGTAACATTCCCAACTGTTTTACGTTCAGTTCCAGCCCTGATAGAGCCAACACCAGCACTTCAGCCATGCGTTAAATGGCATCAGGCTTCAGCAAAACTCATCTGCCGCCGCTCTGCACTGATCCCGTACGCCCTTTCCGATCTTCGGGCGGTGCACTCTTCACAAGCTTAGGGGGGCGGCGGGGGTCCCAGCCCCCGGGCAGTCCCTGCCCC
>NW_009223139.1:0-6984 GCF_000690835.1 Fulmarus glacialis | reverse complement strand
AAAGCTGGTGAAAGGGCTGGAAGGAACGTTCTATGACGGGCGGCTAAGGACTTTGGGCTTGTCTGGTTTGGAGAAAAGGAGGCTGAGGGGCGACCTCATTGCTCTCTACAGCTTCCTGAGGAGGGGAAGTGGAGAGGGAGGTGCTGATCCCTTCTCCCTGGGATCCAGCGATAGGACGCGTGGGAATGGTTCAAACCTGCACCAGGGGAGGTTTAGACTGGACATTAGGAAGCATTTCTTTACCGAGAGGGTGGTCAAACACTGGAACAGGCTTCCTAGAGAGGCGGTCGATGCCCCAAACCTGTCAGTGTTCAAGAGGCATTTGGACAATGCTCCTAATAACATGCTTTAACTTTTGGTCAGCCCTGAAGTGGTCAGACAGTTGGCCTAGATGGTCATTGTAGGTCCCTTCCAAATGAAATATTCTATTCTATTCTATTCTAATACAAAAAAAGATTTTGTCTTGTTTTGGAAAGAGTTTTAAGCTACTTGTTGAAGTTGCATCGGCTCATGCCTATAAGAACATAATACTGTTTACTACTGCTTAACAATATAACTGTACTTTGTTCATGTAAATGCCAGTTTCCCACAGCTCAAAGCAATTCTCCATATGAAAAAAGGGAAACCTATGAAGCTGAAATAGGTGAATAAAATTGTAATTGTAAGCTACAGATACAGACTTTGTAAGCATGACATCCCTGGATGCTTCACTATTTTCACCATAATTGGAAGCCAAAGACGAGGCTCCAATCCCTTCCCTGACAGGGAAAAGGCAGTAGGTAGCAACAAAGTGACAATATGCTACAAGTGCAGCATTTTCTTGTGTTATAGCTGCTTGTTTTGCCATTGTATGTGCATGCAGAAGCACAGGCCAAAGCAAGCTATTCCTATGACCAAAAACTTACAAGTTTGCAGCAATCATGATACACAATCATGAGATCTTCCCTCTTTTGCTCATTCTGCAACATTCATGACATCTCTTCACCCAACAAGTGAATCAGTGTCAGAAATGCAGCAGCACCATCATATCTCGGAGACCTGGCTTCATATCATATTAACCAAGAAAAAGTGACCTACCAATGATGAGCAGGACCCCAATAAGAATCCCAATTGCCTGGCCAGTGCTTGGCCAGGAGTGCTCACGCTGTATTTCAATAAAACACGACTTTTCACTTGAACACTTGCAGATGTTTACTGCAAAAAGAAATGCCATGAGGTTAATGAGAAGTTTAGTAGTCCAGTTTGACTATTCGTAAATGTAACATGTCTTGAAATGAATAGTTCTGTGCATAGTATACCTTCAAGATTCACTTTTCTTTCCAAAGGTGGTTTTCCATTGTCATTAATTATTACTGGAACATTATACACCTTCTCTTCAAAGTTAGCATGTTTTGGAGAGAGGTAAGCATGAGTAGCTGTAAGTAGGAAATGGGACATTCATGTCAGCACAAGAAAGAAATTTAGCTCAACATTCATACCAGCTGCAAATGCTCTTTTTTAAGGCTGCTTTGCACATCATGGTAGTTCCTGTTTTCCCCCGTGTCTTCCCAGGTCTCATTGGTTTGCAGACATTAAGTCAAAAAGGACCATCTGAATGCCTCGTCTGGCTTTCAGCATAATATGGTCAGAGAATTTCCTTCTTAATTTCTACAGCAGGCCAAATCTGGTCTTGGGTAGTGCCACACTGAAAACATCACATCTAAACCAAGAATACCCCCCCCCATACTCATAGAAGCCATAACGATCTTAAATTGTTCCCAAGATAACTTAGTAGGACAGACCATCCTTCTAGCCCACTTACGCTGTCACATCTAAGACTCTTTAAAACTTGGAAAAGTAAGACTATGACAGCCATTGCGATCAGACCAAAGGTCTATCAATGTCAGTATCTTGTCTCTACAATAAGTGGAGATTACAATAAAAAAAAAGCATGTATTTTATTTCCTCCTAATGCTCTCCCAACCTTCAACCATTTTCAGCTCAGGGACTTCTTGAGCAAGATGTAATTTCTTGCTTTGAACTTGTAGAAACTTTCTACATACACAACACTCTGTGGCAACAAGTTCCACAATCAACTACCTCCTCCTTCTATCTGCCCTGGAAATAATTCCCATAAGCTTCATTTGAGGCTCCCGGGTTTGTGTACTGGAAGAGAGGACAAACAATGAACCTTCCAGAGTACTTAGGGAGTCCCATACCATTATAAGAATAGGTTTATTAACTCACCATTGACTTTTGAGATTTCCCAATTATTTCTTGTATTCATATCATCCGCGAGAGAAAAAGTAAATGTTGAAAAATACCACTGTTCATCAGCATCAGTAGCTTGAATGAAAGCTTTCTCTCCTCCACTGAGCGGGTGGCAGAAGAAAGGAGGATAATCCATAGCTAGCTGTGGAGGGTTGTCATTCACGTCATGTAAGTGTAGTATCAAGGTTGTTTTGGACTTCTGAGCTGCGTTATCTGTAGAGTTTAACAGAATGCAAAGTTACACGCACATCTTGGACTTACACGCTGGGTTGTTGCATTTGCAGCTATTGTATAGGTACACCATCAGGCAGGCTGTGGGAGGTGGTATTCTGTCTGCAGGTTGCACAGGCAAGGTCTCAGGAGGTCCATGGTAGCTGCCACCACTTTTTAAAAAGTATGGTTTATTTACCCCCAACTTGTGCTAACTGCAGAACACTAGCAAGTGAAAGGAGGCAGACAGACCATCGTATCTAGTAAGCGATCACATCCATCATATCTGGTAAGCGGTCACATCCAAGGTGACCAGTGCTCTTTGGAGCACTTTTTTAAGCATGAAACTTCTTAAGTTTCCCATCTCTCTTTTATGTATAGGAAATGCAAGTCAATATTCTGCCCTGAGACCAAGACAAGGGGCCCAAGAAGAGCTTTCAGAGCCCTGTTGTTTCTCCAGCCTGTTCCTACAGGAACAGCCCCACTCCGTCTCAGTGCTCGAGGAAGCACTCCTTTTTCCTGACATACAGGAACTGCATCGTTACCCATATCCCCCAAAACAGTGGCCAGCATTATTGTTTATCTGTGTTTAATAAGGTAAATCTAGATTTATACCTGATTCAATCAGATATAGGCCAGAGTTTTTAACCCTTGTTCAAGGTAAATCACGTAATGAAATCTCCCCAGATGGTCTATCTGAAAGATTCTAATGGCTGGAACTAGGAGCCCTAATATATTTCAGACTAACTAGTCTATTAGTTTTATTCATAATAAAATGAAATTCTGTACAAGGTTGCAAGTTACTCTCCAGGTATGTTTTCAGGAAGCCTAAACATACCTACAAGAAAGACTAAATCTTTATAGCTATAGAGGAAAAAAGTGGCCGAAAATGTTGATGCTGAAAACACTGAAGAAATTCTAACCTTCTCTACATGCCATGTGGCTCAAGCAAATGTAACGGCATATGAAAGCTATTTTAATCCTCATTATCTACAACATCAAGATTTCTTTTAAGAAACTTAAATTTTTAAGAAACATCTAAGGATACATCACATGTTCCTGTGCTTTTCATGGGTTTAGTCATGGGAAGTATGATAATTCCTCATAAAGCAGTAAGGGCAGGGGATTACTCTGTGGGTATATGTAGTTGTTTCATCGCTTACTTAGCTCTGATGCAACAACATCAACCGTGTACATTTCTTGCTGTTCTCGATCCAAAGTGGAAGCAGTGTATATCTGCCCAGTGGTTGAATCAATCCTCAGCCATTTCCTCAGGTCACCTTCTAAGGAGTATCTTTGGAAAGAAATAAGAAAAAGTCACATATACTATTCCAAATCAGGAAAAATTGCTGACAAAGCAAATACTTCTTTATTGATTTTAGGCAAGCGGCTTGATGACAACTGTATTCGAAGAGAGAGTTCTGGGAAGAGTCCCAGTACTACAGCTAACCAGAAGGGACAGACAGAGGAAGGGAGGCCAAAATCACTGAGAATAAAGAGTGAGAGCAGAACCGTGGGAATGCCACTGCTCCTCCAGCCTGTGTACTGCAACGCCACCTTCCTCCTAACTGGGAAACCTGGGGTGTTCCTGAGCTTTTCGTCCAGAATTGCACTCTGTCCCAACCCCATGTCCCTCTCTCCCCATCACATCTGCCATACCTTGGTTTTGATGGGGGCACAAGCCAAAGGCTGGGGGGCAGGGAGGGCAGTGCAGCCAGGCACCCTTTTTTGGATGAGCAAGGGGCCAGGACCCCGAAGTAGACTACAGTGGTCATCTGCTGCCAGTCTGCAGCAGCCTGTTATTACCATCGGGGCAGCCTTGGAACAGAGAGTGCTTTAAACATAATCAAACAATTGTCTTTATATTATTGTTTAAAAAAACCCCAAGGTCTCTGTGTATTTACTTATACAAATTTAACCATGAACATATGACCCAGTTAAAGCACAGGCATTTACTTGAGTAGATGTGACCTGACCTTCTCATTCAACGCTTTTGTTCCTTCAGTACCCCTTGCATTAAAAACAGCATGCTGACATGCTTGTACATCTTTTACATTTTATACTTTTTATTTTATGATGTCCTTTAACCTATTTTTTAGCAGAGATGTGGTTTATGTAAATATGAATTCCTGTCATCTGTCTCTGTCATCATCCCCCAGAGCTTCTGGACTATGTGGCTCACTTTCAAACCAGTTTGACAGGAGGCCAAACATGCTAAGTTCCCAAAAGTTAGGGGAAAGTAGAAAGCCAGATGAGAAAAACCTCTGGGAATAAAAATCCACCGGAGGCGTAACAGACATATTCTGCAACTCTATTAACTACTTGGTGTTTTGCTGAATTTTAGTTAGATTTCAAGGATTGTTTGCTTTGGGTTGATCTGTTCAGCATCCCAGCTGGGAATCGTGTAGCAAGAGCCACAAATAATTCCTCTAACTCGACTGTGTAAAGTACATTTACACCATGCAACACACCACTGTGCATAGATCCGTGAGCTGGCAGACACTCAAGGTGACTTGACCATACAACATGGCGTTGGGCCACCAAATGATCCAGTTTGAGGTTTTGCATCCCACTCACAAGCATAGGAGTTGTCTGGCACAGAGCTTTGCATCCGCAGCGGAAGCAGGCATATCATCTTTGGCAGTTGGAGAATAAAATGAATTAATTGTCAATTATAGACTTGAGCTTCACTACAGGTTGTGTGTTTTGGTAGAGGAAAAGGCCTGTGTGGTTTTCTGTGCGACATGAAAAGCAGCTACTGTCCTACTGGTTCCTAGGGGTATGCAGTATATGCTTCATTCATTCGTTAAAGGCATTATGGATATGGAAACCCTGTTATTCTCAGACCCGCTCTGCCTTTTTCCTGGAGACATATATTGGCCTTCTTCCCTTTTAGTTTCCTGGTTCAAGGGCCCCATTGGCTGATGCTTGTCACAGAAAGCTGCTTAGAAAAGCACTGCCCAGCGGTCTGCTACAGGTGGGTCACCAGTCACCACCACACCATACCGCCACCTTCTACTAGGAGATGAGACTTTTGTAAAAAAGTCTTTTCCTGCATGCCAAATATTGGGCATGTTTTCCTTGTACCTCTTTTAGAACAATTTTCTAAATCCTAAATTCAATAAATAGATCATGGTCACACTTTTTTACCGTACGGTATCCCCCTCAGGATCATAGGCCTCCACCGTTATGACCAGGGTATTGACAGGAATGTCTTCAGACACTTCTCTTTTGTAAACCGTCTTGCGGAAAACGGGTGGCTCGTCCACGTTTGTTACAAAAACATTAAACAAGGTAAGGCAGCTTGAGTTGTACTGCACGCCTGGCACCAACGGTTCGGAGTTTGTGGCGTTGATCACCAGGTTGTACACTGGAGTGGCTTCAAAATCAAGAGCCTGGATAAATTAGAAAAAAAAAGATGCTTTAAGCAACGGCCCCACTGCCACAGGGAGCTCCCATGGGAAACCACAAAGTCCCCCTCTTCTCAAGGAGGAGATTGCATCCCAGATACAGATGAAGTAAGGGAGAGCTGTCAGGAGCAAAATGACACTGGGAACAGTCAATTTAAATGAAACCATGCACCTGTTTGGAGGTCTCAGCAACTGCATTTCCTAATAATGTTGCCACCTGCCTGACTATGTTTAATACCTATATCCTGTTTACAGCAATAGTATTTATACCTCTGTACAAGAAGACCTCAGGTGACCTCCAGGTGACAAAAGTCATGCGAGGGTTGTTACACCATGGAGTTTCTCACAACTGCCTCCTTGGGAAAAAATGACGCTGAAGTTGAGCCCAAAGATGGTCCACCAAACGCTGCATCTGCCTGCCCTTGGCCTGGCCGGCAGCAGGTGAACTGGACGCAAACAACATGTCATCCCTTAGAAAATGAGTGATAGGTTTTCTGGACCCATAGTTCAAGTGCCTTCGAGAAGGCTCATTTCAAAGGGAGAGCACTTTTGCTATTGAAGTTCATGGATGCAGCAGAAAGTGTTCCGTATATTCCTGTCTCCAGCATTCAACATATGGGATGCATCACCCATCCCAGCATGCGCTGACCTTGGCTTTGTCGCAGTTAATGTTTGCCTCTTCATCCTGACATTGAGACATGCTGCTCTCACTTGCACCTCCCATTGCAAAAGCCACCAACAGCCCAGACCACCAGCAGGGAGAGGATTTGCCCCGTGACAGCCCACTGCCATGACCACAGCCCATGGAAGCATTTAGCTGGCTTTCTCTTTTCCAGAAACACTGCTGCAAGATCACTCAAATAATGTCTTTTTTTTTCTTTATGGTGCATGAAGACCTACTTCATCAGCCAGAGCCTGCTCTGCTGGAGAAGGGGCCAGCAGCACAGCCAGGGGAGGGAGCTGCCGGTGGCAGTGGGTGGGTAGGGGACAGCAAAGGCAGGAGGATAGGTGTGCCTGAGCACTGCACCAGCACAGCACCTGAGCCCAAGAGTGGGGCCTCCTGCAGTCTGCACTGTGCTTAGGGTGTCCTCACCCCACCACCAGCCAACTCCTC
>NW_009223138.1:11155-85504 GCF_000690835.1 Fulmarus glacialis | reverse complement strand
GGGGAAGGGGAAGGGGAAGGGAGGGAGCTAGTAGAGACCAAACAAAATGTGAATACTTTAATTATGATGTAAAGTATTAGGAGCTACTGACCTTGAGCTATTTTGCACTAATTCTATAGAATCCCTCTTGTATTTCTTACAGAAAGCTTCACAGTGATTTAGCCAAACTACTATTCTTTTGAAGGCTGAATTCATGCTTTTGCAGGAGATGAAGACTGACAGGAAAAGAGTAGGAGGTGGCCACTGAGATTCAAAGAGGATTACATTTAATGCTGATTAAGTGAATAACCCACTGAATGAAAATGTATTCATTTAGGGAAATGTGCTTCTTCTTGTTATATGTTACTGCCCTGAAATGCCTGGAAGGTGTGATAACTTTCGATAATTCATAACGCCTGTTGATCACTAACAACACAATGAACATGTCCCTCACAATTCTGAACAGAGAACATTACCCAAGAAAGCAGAACATTCTGTACATCCTATACACAAATAATTGGAAGTCATTTCCAAGAAGGGAGACTACTGCCCTACAAGCAGCAGCCACTTTGTCAAGAACACTAACCTAAATTCACAATAAATACAGGCTAGTTTTCTTTTTGTGAATATGTGGATGAAATAAAATTTCTCATTAGAAATGTTTCATTTTGTTTAATATTTCTGTTCTCTTCAGCAGATTAACAGATGAATACATAACTAAAAGTACATCAGACATGCAATTCCAGCACTGTAAATGCATGCACATGTCAAGTAATTATATGTGTAGTTGTGCAAACAGTTCAGGTGTGTTTCAGGTCACTTGTATTCACTCTCCACTTCCCACCCCTACTAGTGTTTGGGATGGTGTTTAGCAAGTCTGACATGTCTACAGCAAATATATCAAATTCCCTTGTTAAACTCTTATCTTTTGGAAGTTACAATTACAGGTGAATACTTCTGAGCATGAAACACATCAGCCTGAATGAAAGCATCCACTTCCTACACACAGTGGCTGGTACCTGGACTTCTTATTAGAAGGCAACATTGATAATAAGAAGTGTCTGCTGATAGCATAAGGGAGGAGGAACCTACTGGAAATTATGGACAGATAAGGAAGATTGGGATTTCTTGCTGGAGAAGCAAACTGGGGGTGAGATTCCAGGAAGAAACTCCTCTGAATGCCAGAGCAACTGTCACCTTCCCAGCCTGGGACCTAGGTGTTGTGAACAATGGGACAGGAATTCAGTGATCAGCTCCAATTGTGTTAGTGGCTCCTTTTAAGACCTTGAGCAAGTTGCTTAATCTCTCTGTATCAAGATTTTCTCAACTGTAAAAGTCAAAAAAGCAGCTACTAAACCTAGAGAAGTCCCTCACAACCTACAGATCAAAGTGGGATGTAAATGCTAAGCTTTCTTCCGTACTACTACACCATTTTCAATTTCTTTAAGTTGAAAAACATATGCAGTGTTATCTGAATTCAGGTTGATTAGGAACCATGGCTTACCTTTTAAAAGAGTGAATAGTGGTTCTGGAGGACAAATTTGAAAAAAATTAAAAATGTTTTACTTTCACAAACTATTCAGCCTTTCTCTAATTTAGGATCCAAAAACTAGTTCCGCCAATTTGAAGTTGTGTTTTCCAATAGCTGCTATGCTGCTGTAGAAAGATAACCCTTTGGTAAATGATTTAAGAAAAGAATTGAAGAGAAAAAATTGGTATTTCAATGGTATGTTGACCCCATGAACGTCAGAGAGTTGAGAACATCTCTTCCACAAATATATCAAACTCAAAATTTATAATTAACATGACAGTGCTGCAGGTTGTAAAAGATACCATTTATAATATCTCAAAAAGTCATTGTCCCACCGGAAAAAGTTTGAGAAATTGTATGTTGCATAAAAATATGAATTGAATATGAGAGTGTAAGACAACTATTAAACATGGGAAAACGCTGTCTCTGCATACACAGAGTATCAGAATGCAACAATATGTACTTCAAAGCTACATTGCTGCAGACAGAATCAGCCACATCTCTCTTTGTAGACTCTCCTTTGAAGAAGGAACTTTATGGGTAAGTGGGTGAGAGGTATAGCTGCCTCTCATAGCTACACAAACAAAGTTGTCCTTCCTTATCCCAGAATGCTTCATTTTTGCTCCAGTCAAAAATGCACTATGGAGTGGCTGGTCTATAGGTTAAGAAAACATTTTTGGTACCAGTGAGAATTTCATTCTGGCTTTTCTTCTATGTCCATAGAAATTTTTTGTATTTATTTTTTCATATCTCTAAATCACAGTTCGGTTCTGCTGCTATGTCGCTGCTGCAATGCCAAAGTAATATACAGCTAATATAATGTTCAGAATCGCATAATTCCATCCTGCATCATAATGAATACTGTTGTGGATACATCTATATAAAAGCACTTCACTTGAACAACCCAGAGGAAAATGCATGTATTGCAGAATCTATCAGTAACACAGCCTAACAAAATACGTGTGGGTACAGATGATCATCTTGGATAAGGTAAGTTACAGGAAATAAGAAGTTTGTACCAGAAATCCTAATATACAACAGAAAGTTTTGGTTTTTTCTGAAATAGTCATATCTTATTACTGATATCAGGCATCAGTTTTTATTCATGTTGATGTGTATATTTACAGATGCCTTATTACCCAGCATTGTAGCACAACAGTGCACTTTTATCTGGGAGTGAGCAGTTCCCGTTCTCAGTACATCACTGGAATTAAAGCAACATCTGATTTACGAAAGTAATTGAGCATAGACAGTTTCTAAAACAACTACTATTAACTTCATTTTAATGACATGTATGGTTTCCAGAAAAATCTATGGTAGGTAAAACAATCCTAAATATTTTAAAAATTCCATGGTAAGGAAAGATCCTGGATCTTTAAAATAGATTCTGACTTTGCACCCTGAACTTTTTTTTTATAAAAACCCCTCGGTTCTTTCTTAATTAGAATTTTTAACAACAAAGGCAGAAATTTTAGAGGGCAACCTGTACCAACGTATTTTTCAATGAGATACAGACTTTAGAAGGATTTTCTTTGTAAAAAAGCAACACTTTTTTGATCTGTATGTCCATTTGCATGGTAGAAGTATTCAAAGGAGTGAAGTATTACTGTCATTAGTAAGTAAAAGAGATATCGAGTATACTAAACTCAAAGATTATCCATCAGAAATGAAAGAAAACAAAGACCCTACAAGTACATAGGTATCTTTTTCTGTTGGCTGAAAACTTTCATATGGTGTATAATGCTGGCAAAACAGAATTTTTCTATTCACCTTTTTCCCGATTGAAAAGTAATGCTCTCTTTATCTAACCTTTTCTAAACCACCATTGAAAATTGTATTTTCTGATTCAAACAAAACATTGTTTTTCTTTCTGCCTCATATGGCTAATAATAAAGACTTGAGGTAAATCTCCCTACAGCTGCTTTCAGTTCATTTTAAGTCAATGAAACCTATATAATCCTGTAATACAGTCAATTGTTTCTTTTCTACTAGGCCTGAAGGGCTGCAAGCTTAGAAAGGGAAGAATTACTGTTTTGCTTTTAAGCACCTATTAATATTTTGCCCCTCCAGCAGTTCTTTTTTTCTCCTTTGAAGCCTTTTTCCCCACTAAATTAATGTTTAACAATTAAATCAAGCTGAAGGAGATCTTAAAAGATCTAGACAATTACTGATTGGGTAGAAGAACAGGCCTTTAATTTAAATGGGAAACATTTCTGAAATGATGGTATGAGACCCCACAACTAATTACATAATTTTCTGCATCTGAGAAAACATGAGCTGAGAGAATGCAAATAGAGCCACACATGTAATATCAGGAAGAAAAGCTGGAGCTCTAACATCTACCTATTATCTTTGAAAATAGAGTAACTTGTAGAAAAACAAGCTTTGTGCTACTACATATACAGAGCGAAAATATAACAATACTAACTCTCTATGTAAACATCACAAGCAGGCCTAAGAGCCCTTTCGAAATTGTATATTCTTTGTATACATAATATACTTTTGTGTACTTGTAAGATACAAGTGTTCTGAGTTTCCTGCTTTCTTCTATAGTAATGTGTATGTTAACTTAAAAATATATCCACAGCTGAGTAGTAAGGTACAATAACGGAGTTTTTCTGTTAGGCCTGAATAAATAGAGTTTGTCCTGAATGAAAATCCTTAACCTGAACTCAAAAGGTTGACCTCCTTTGTCAGCTCCTCTGAGCACCCAGTCAGAGAATTGTCTGCCCCCTTGATTCAGACAGTCCTTTGGGTACTGAGATGTAACCAGCTCCATAACCTCGTGTGTCTTTCCAGATCTCACAAATACCTTCATGTGTGCTAAGACCCCAAACACTGTTCTTTTTCCCTCCTAATTCAAGAAAATTTCATCTGCTCCAAGCAGAGTATCATGACTAGCCTTGCTTCTTAAAAAGGGTCAGACTGAACTATGACCAGGGAGTGTTTGGACCAAATGTGCATTACCAAGACCTAATTAACAGAGTCAATGACTTTATCTGACTTCCAGCATAGGTGCAGAAGCAGCTAAGGGTACCTACTAGAATGTCCAAGAAAATGATAGATCGTACCAGCAGAAACCAAATAGGTCCATGGTGTGAAGCTTCCAAAAATGCACCCATGCCTTTTAAGTTTGTCCATCACACAAGTATTAGGGACAGACATTCAATGAACTAGACACCTACACCTAATTTCCCAGTAAGTCCTCTAAAGTATTTCCAAAGGAACCTGACTCCCACTGATTCCAAATATATGAGAAAACAGCAGTTTTTGAGAGAGATACTTTAAGTTGCTTCCACTTAGATGGTTGAACTCTCAGGGAACTTGAAGGTTTTGTTTGCAGTTTCAATGTTCACCAAACTATAGCTATTCCTTAAACATTTCAGGAATTGCACATTGTTCTCCTGTGAGATTTCGAGTACTTCCTACTACAAGACAAGCCACAGGTAAATGAATTAAAAAAAAAAAAATCCCAACAGATTTTCACAATTCAAATACTTGCTTAATATTTCAGATGGATTTTTCTCTAATTCAACAGTTTTACTCATCCCTAGATAGAAACAAAACATGATCTGAGGAAAAAGTGTTATTCAGTTTTATGAGTCATCAAATCATTTTGAAACACCAAATGCATTTTAGCTCACCATCTGTTATATAACCTCAATGCAAAGTAAAAATTATTATGATTTTGGCTAGAAATCTGAATTCCATTTTCAGAAGAAGGTTGAGATGACAAACAGACTACTATGAAGGACACATTCAGCCAACCAAAAACACACTAACACTTCCAGGAATTAAGCCTCTCGTTCCTATAATAACAAAAAACATCACTGATGTAAGAAGGTCATGTCCTTTCCTGCTTTTGATATTTTTTTTTTAATATAAATTCTTTAGTATCTTTCTATTATTCATTTTACATGTTTCATTTCACCAAGCCAATGACATTAACAATATATTTTCTAATATGAACTGTAACTGATTCATGAATGTGTGCATAGCTGAGGCATATGCACTAAAAAAGCTATCCTCAGTCAAATGCCTTCTTTTTGTCCAAAGAAAGAACAAATAGCTCCCCACTTAGTCCCTGTTTGAAAATCGTCTGCGTGCGAGTGGGTGAGAGGGGTGACAACCTCTGGGGCTGCAACTGGGCAGCCAGCAAGAGGGGGAGATGCAGCCGGGCAAATCAGACGGGAGCTCAGGGGCTCCCAGCGCCGCCGGCATCAGTCGGGTGCAGAATGCGTTGGCAGTAGCTCTTAAATGACAAATCTGAGGTGTGGCTGTAAGTGCACAAGTCTCTACTGAACAACCAGCACTGACTCCTGCAGAGTCTTACCTGCTGCCACTTTTTTTCTTCTCCCAGTCATTTTAAGTGCCGCCAGAAGCAGGTGTCCCACACATCCAGTAAGATGCTGGAGCTCAGCCCATCCCTGAGGTCTCCAGCGCTTTCTGAGGTGCCGAGGGCCCTATGCAGCCAGATAGCTCAAGAGCCACTCCCTCACCTGAGCACGACGTACCCGGCAGGGTGCAGAGCAAGGCCTCTCGCAGCGCTGCAGGAAGCAGCAGCCGTGGTGGGCTGGTGACTCAGGAAGGGGCGCGCAGGACGGATGCCACTAGGAAGGACAAAGCAGAGCCTAGGACAGGCAGTGGCAAACCTGTGCTGCACCCAAAAGCCTGATCCTGCTGAGCAGCTGTGCTTTACCTCTGCATTAGGCATCAGCTCCTGTTACCAGCAGGCTGCGAAGCATGTCTTCACTCTTTCTCCTCCATTTCACACACCAAGTAAATCTGATGAGGACATTGTCCTCCGACACCTTCTGTTTCAGAGAAACTACAGAACAAGCAAAGATGTTGCTAACACTTCAAGAATGTGCTGAGCTGGGCAGCAAGTTTGCTAAGGATTGCCTGAGAAGGCAGAACCACCCTCCTGGGGCAATCTGAAGGGAGCACAGTATTAAACGCTGTTTTTAAAAGCCATGAAGATAGGGTGGGTCAAGAAGACAGATGAGGCAAAAAGTAGGAGAGAGATGAACAAAGGTGCAGGCTTTGGGCCAAAGAATAAACTTTCCTTACTGTGTAATGGCAAAGGTGAAAGGGAGTTGGCTGGCAGCAAGAAACAGGCTGCAAGTTTCTGAAGAGGGACTGTGCCCCTCTCTAAAAGCTGTGTTCCTAACGCAGGAAGAAAATGATGCCAGGACATGAAGACATTTCTGCCTTTTGGATTCAGTATATTTCTTGTAGTGTCAAAAGTTCAAAGTAAAAATTTCCATCTCCGTCTGAAGAAGAACAGTGCAAAGCTTTGAGCTTTGGGAAAGCACGAGGATCTTCCTGGAGATCCGGCATGAATACAGGCATAAGCAACAGAGAGCAGGTCTGAGCAATTAGGAGAGCATGTCTTGAGAAGGCACATAGGAGCCCCGAGCCAAAGGCAGTCCCCGGTTCTGCTCAAAGTCAGGAAGATTGAGAGAGCGCAGCTCCAGCATGGTGGGACTAAAGACAGAGCTTGGGGAGCATCCAGCCAGGGGAGCCTATCCAGAGCCGTGACACCTAGTAACAAATAAATAGCAAAGATATACCGGTGACAACGATCAGCTTTAGAAGTTAATGGGAGAAGCCTGGAAAGTGTAAAACGTATTTGTGTTGCTAGGCAAAGGCAGTGAAATGAATTCTAAAGTAATGCTGTCTCAAGTAGAGTTTTGCGCAGAGGAATTCAAAGACCAGAAAACAAGGAAGATGAATTGTTATTTAAATTTCTAGATTTGGATCCTTCCCATAAGCCTGACAATGCAAAATTAATATTACAGATTCATCTAGTTTGTAATAAAAAGAGAGAGGCCAATATTATGTTCTCAACAAACATTAGCTAACGGGCACGGGAAGGTTTAAACTGTCACCATTCAGAGCAGTGATGATGAGTGAAAAGTGACACAGGAAACTTGGGGACTGTTTTTAATCACCCTTGCATAGCTGCTAAAGGCACAATAAAATGGCAACAGGACATTATAAATAGAGCATGTAAAAGAGCCTTCTGTGACAGGGAGAACTGTTACAGACTCTCTTATTAGACAGGTTGGCTTAAGCATTCACTCTGTCACCTTCCCCAGTTGGTCAAATGCTCTGTCCCATCTTAAAAATAACTGAGCTTGTTCAGCTTGGTTTGGCCCGTCTCTAGTTTAATATAAAAAGTGGGATTTATCAGAGACCTAGTTTAAAAAGCAAACCAAACAATGACACAAACGTATTAAAACTTTTTCAATTTCACAGAAAGGATGCCAGCTTTGTTTTAAAAGCTTCACATGAATTGAAATACAATTTAAATGGTCGGGGATGTTCGGAAATAAACTTGTTTGTAGAAAAGAAACCTTTCTTCCCGCAAAGATGCTGGGAGAGGATGGAGCTTCCTGGTGATTTCTGGTTGTGTCAGAACTGAATTTTGCACATCTGTCTGCAAATCACTCCACAAACAGCATTGCACAACATTGTCTTTTGGCCTAATTTTCAAAGATCTTAATACCAATAATTCCCACTGAAGTCAGTGGGAACATAGAACTAGCGAAAGGAATCTGGAACTTCTATGTCATTTATGAGGAATAAATGATAATCAGTCCATTTAGTCTTGAAATGTAGCATGCAAACATATTAAATTCTAGATGCTATTCACAACTTACAGCAACAGTTTCAGCAAAGAGCATGCAAGTTATGAACTCTAATATTGAGCATAAAATTAACTATCATTCAGAGTGAGCACTGAAGAATTACAAATTTGTTTCCAGCTCTTACTTCTTTTTGCTATTACATCACAGATGTGCACACATTTATTTTACTGTGAGTTTTGCGCATTTAAGGCCACAGTTAGAGATAGAGAAAATGGGGTCTCCTTTGATGACTTCTTAGCAATACTTGCCCTCTGTAATCATACAACAACATACAGCATGAATCCCATAAAAAGGAATATTGGTGTTCATGTCATTTAAATTTCTTATTCATCCTTCCTTTCCCCAAATGTGCACTGTGTTCAGCTAATTTCACTTGTCATTCTCAAAAATGTTTAAAATAATGAAAAGAAATTCCTTAAAGAGAAAGATGATTTCCCTTAAGGCTAGGC
Organism: Fulmarus glacialis; assembly: GCF_000690835.1. Lineage (NCBI taxonomy): Eukaryota > Metazoa > Chordata > Aves > Procellariiformes > Procellariidae > Fulmarus > Fulmarus glacialis. The sequence goes on along the minus strand of NW_009223138.1, from coordinate 76,892 downwards.
ATCACTGAAGTATTCCAAGGAAATAATATCTGTAGTGCTCAAAGACAAAGACCGTTCACAAGACCTACAGTTTTGGACATTTTTACTTACATTCTTCTCCCAAAATGAGGCAGAATATCAATGATTAAGAACAACTAATATTTTGGGGGGTCACCCAACAGAAGAAAAAAAAAAAAAAGAATAATAAAGAGCACACCAGAATATTGGGGGGGAAATTAAACAGTAACTAAATACATAAATATGATTAGATTTAAGCATGCACTTAATACGTGTTTAGAATTCTTCAGTCATACCTGACTCCATTATTGCACAGATTACCTTTCCTTTACCCTTCCTCCTCTGGAAATTTAATTAATGGTGTGGATGAGAGATGCTCAGCAGGCACAATGAGACATGCAAAGGATGTACAGGAGGAATACTCTGAACACTCTCTGTAGTAAATCATCCCAGGTTTTGTAAACAAATGAGTGTGTAAATAAGAAGTTCACATTCAAGTCAACCACACCACACTTCTGCAAACAGACATGCCTCACCTCACCAGGAGGCAACTGTGTGCAGAGCAGACCAAACCTTCAATATATATAATCTCCTAAGATGAAAAAGGAACATGCAGCAATGAATTTTAGTATTACTATTTTTAGTTTTTTAAGTTTGGCATTTTTGTTCTATTGCAAAGTACTCCATTCTCATGGCTTACAGTAGCGGCAGATATGCTTTAAAATGCCACTACTTCCATGCCTTTTCCATTTTACTGTATTCAACTGTTTTTAAAGGAAAGCCATTTGAAAGTCTTTTCCCTCAAAAAATATCTCCTTATATAAAGACTGTCTCTGAAATAATTAAGATTGCTCAATGCTAACCTAGAAAAGGATTGCACAACTCTGAGAAATAACCCCCTAGATATAAGGACATGGTAAATGACAGGATGTCAAAAGCAAAAGGAGGGAGACACCTGCAAATTAATTCTGTCATCTGCTCACTACTCACCCACTCATATCACGTGGGGCTGAAGAATGAGGGACCTCTTCTCAGTGGGGTGGTGAAAGGATCAGAGAGAAGAACAAAGCAGCAGCTGATCATAACAGTTGCAATCGAAAATTGGAAGGGAAAAGCACAAGGAAAATTGAAAAACTGAATTTAAATACAGACATGGAGAAAGGCCAAGATAGAAGAGATAAAACACCCTGGGCAATTAAAGAGAGAAGACTGCATTAGAAGAAAAACAGGGTTTAACCCGGTGTGTTAAACAAAGGCAGGCTGCAGACTTTGTACCTGAGGGCCCCTCTGTGCTGAAGTACATTGAGGGGACTGATGGATGTCACCGGTGTTTCTGAACCTGCAGAGAAACTTCCCCGGTTCTGGAAGAGGAAGAAGGCAGGTACAGGCATGAGTGATATCCACCATCTTTGCTAAACTCCACTGGAAGGCTGCCAAAAAGTGAATGCAGTTGAGGATTAATTAAACTACGAGCAAACTACCATTGCTGAGCAAATCCTTCCCTCCTCCCTGTGTTTGGGAAACTGAAAGGGGGAAGACTGAAGAGCAGAGATAGCGCAGAAGCACCCATCACCCCTGAGGATGGCTTTGTGGCTCTGGAGGATTCCCTGTGATCTCTGCAGACCTCACTGCTCACTTCACAAGGGAAAACCACACTGCTCCTGCTGCACTACAGGCAAAAACATCAAAAAAATGGAGCAACCTACAAGGGATTTTTTTCGTATTTCTTGTAGGCTTTTTTCCATAAGAGCTAGCAGGTCCTAACATTGAGATACAGATGCCTGGCTTGAAAGTCTGCAAAGTTCACCTGACAGTACGCCTTTAAGGAAATGTTCGTGTGGAGAGGGGCTGTGTATGTGGCAATCTACCCTTCTTTAAAAGTATATGTATCCTTATCAATGCACATTTGCCTTCCCTCCTTAGGAGTAGGTACAAGTATCAGAGTAAAATGATAGCTTGATTGTTCAAGCAGTTACATGGTTTTAATGAGTAGCTGCTTAAATGGTCCAGCAATTCCACACATAAGTATTTGACCCCAGGGCTACAGTAATTCATGAACCTTCCAATGATGAAAAGTATTCTTTTTTCTTTTGCATTGCACTTGGACTGTTCCTTTTATTGCTTACTCCATATCCTTTCCCACTGCTCTCCTATGGAGCTTCAGGTAATTGTGGGAAGTGACAGAGGCATCTGTATGTTACCCTCACACATGAAGGAAAAGGGTCTATTTAGACTATTTACAAGCCAGGCAAACAAAATACAGGGAATTGTGGAAAAGTTTATGTGGAAAAGTTCCACATCATTTTTATTTTTCTAGAACAGTGTGAAAGGGAACCTGAGCTTAAAAATGGGGTCTACAGCTAGAGGTTCAATAGGATATATATATTTGCCCGTAGATAAAAGTCAAAATCCTGGCCTTTCAAGTATGTGTAACTACTGTAAATGTTTATGAGAGGGAAAATGGAAATTCTCATCTAATTCAAGCCATGCCAGAAACATATTTGCATTGTCTACAGTGATATAGAAACTGTATCAACCACAGCCTGATCACATTAAAATTTTAATTACGAAGTCCTATGCAATTATGAACAAAGTCTTTGGATGTTTCTTCATGAAGTCCAACGTAAGACACACATTCCAGTACTTAACAACTCTTGCTGTTTATGGCAGGGGATTCATTAAAGTCCTTTCAAAATATAAATTCTATATCTTCCATATAATATTTGCAAAATCTGTTCTAAATGTGTATTTCTCAGTGCTGGCAATATTACAACAGAATTGGAAAAGAAGAAAGCCAAAAGTAACCTCTGTCCAATTAATAACAATCTTTTCAACTATCTGGACTAGCTAAAAATACACCGCTTGGATGAGGAAGGATAGCTTTGTGGTAAAAATAGCAGAAGCAAAGAATATTTAAGACAAAACAAAAAAAAATCCCAAATCATTCTTACGAATTTGTGCAGAGCTTTAATATTTATAACCTTCTTTCCCAAGCAGAGCTTCAAAACACAAAGAGGACGTGAAATTGATAACAAAGGAAAGATGCCAAGAATGTACAAAATAGAAAGAATTTCTGCATTCCTTCTGTGAACATGGAAGTCCTCCCTCTGAAGCAATTTATCTTGGCTGATGAGGGATAAGTGGGTGTGCCCAAGACAAAACTAGTCAGACAAAGACATGTTTGTTTGCTTTTTATTTATCTTAAAGTCAAAAGCACAATACATTACAGTGCTAATGTGGGCCTTTCCAGATCTTCACTCTTCAGCGGGATATGAGATGGAGAGAAATATTTATTCCAAAGGGAGGATAGATCTGTAACTAACTCTATAGTTATCATAAATTTGTATAATAAGTAGCCTTTGAAATGGCTGTGCAAGCATACTGAAAAACATTCCAAGCAGATAAGACAAATAAAGACTGAAAGCAGCAGCAAAGACAGAGGTGAAGCAGTGTGTTACAACTCCTACAGTAGAATAATGGCCCACTCATTGCTAGCTATTAGACTAAAGCCCTCACTCCCTGCAGTGATGTTCCACCCCAAAGAAATGTAGGTCCTTAAATTAACATAAATTAGTCACTCCAGCTAAAAATTAAGGCCTAACTGGAAGACAAACTTCCTTATTTTCTGTTTTCAATTCCAGTCTTGCATACACTGAAAATCTGTTTTTGAAGGCTCATTATTATCCAAAATTAACAGCTTCAGGAGCGTGACAGCAGAAAATGCTGCTTAGAGAGTAGTTCTTACTGGTAGGAAGATGGAATGGGTGAACTGATTTTTTTTTTTTTTTTTTTTTTATTTCTATTGTCCGTGGCTCCAAGTGGGCAACAATTGTCCTTGAAAGCTGCATTCCTAGCAAGATTAAACAGAGTACAATGACCTTTCTGTTTAGAACAAAATTAAAGATGATCTCTGAAAGACAGAGAATCAATGCTTTACTTCAAAGATAGGTATGAAAATTTATTTTGACAAAACAAAACAATATCAAGTGAAAAGTCAGAGAAAATGGTCTTGGATCTCTACTAATCAACATTGCTTTTTTCAAAATGGAAGTCCAGGAATTCCATCATCAGGAATTCTTTGTAGATGAATTACATGTTAAATGACCAGTTCAAATCAATTTATTCATGCCACATGTTTGGACTTTCATGCATTATATCTGATATTAGTTTATATTTTTAACTGTAGCTTGTTTTAAAATGCAATGGGCATAGAATTAACGCACTGGACATAGATTCTTCGTTCTATTTTATATAGTCAAAATTTCAATGTAGAACTTTTGGAAATTGGGAAGTTTTGAAATGCTGAAGTGTTACTACATCATTCTGGTTTAAGTTCTGCCTTGCATATTCTTTTGAGTGATTGACAACAAGAATAAAAATAGTACCATGTTAATCCTTTCTCTTCATTAAACTTGATTAATTCTAGTTACATTTATAATCTTATTAATCTCTTGAGATTACTAGTTTTAGGCTACGCAAGCTAAAATGTATTATCTGATGCAATCATTTGATGAAAATAATGGGCCGAGTGATTACTACGGAAAATGAGTGTTCAGTACCTCAGGGGATGAGGGCCTATCAAGGGGATAGCAAGGCATTGTTTTTTGTCCAAATCTTAATAGTTACATAATATTTACTGTTACCCACCCATATACTAAAAACACATAATGCAGATGGTATTCCTAACTTGAATTTGTCTCATTCTCAGAACAGCCCATGGTGATTTTATTTATTTACAAAAAGACACTGAAGAAAGAAGATATCCACTGCACTTGCATAATTCCTGGTCAAGACCTACGGTTTGCTTTAGGCTGTATGAGTTTTACACGCTCCCTCATGTTGGAGTATGCCATATCCTACCAACTCCTGAATTTTAGTCATGTTATTCTCAATCCTGAACAGACTTCTATTGGGTTTTTTTTAAGAAAATCAGAAAGAGGGAAAACAGGAATACCTGGAACTCTGTGGTAATGGCATTTGATAGTTTGTCCATGACCTATTTGCCATGGGAAGAACCCGTAGAGAGGGGTAAGATGTGCGCCTTCCAGCAGCAAGATGCAGGGAGAAGCTTCTGCCTAAATAAGATGCTTCAAGGAATGTACCATTTTCTCCTCAGTCTCATGAGTTTCAGAAGAAACAACAGCACTATACTTTTTTTTTCTTACAATCCCTTTTTTCATGCATTCAACCAGTTCTAGCTCACATACCTGTTACTCAAAGATTCCAACTACCTAAGATCATTGTAAGAACCATTTCCATTTTCAGAGGTAGGTCAACAGCAGAACATTCCATATGAAATGCGTATTCTCTCATGAAACAACATCTGACATTTTTATTTTAAGCAGACAGTGACTAGATGGCACAAACCAAATGTAATTAAGTAGCCAAGCCCAGCAACAGTGGGGTCAGAATGAAATCTTGAACAGTCTGCAGTCCAGCAGGTTATAATTTTCTATAGGTTTTAGTCCTAAAGTAGAGAAATCCTGGAAAATTGTATCTTTTCACAAGATCCATATAAAATGCAAAACATTCATAAATATGGTTTTAAGCTCCTTAAAATATAATGCTGTAAATCTTATTACAGACTTCAGATGTAATTGTTCTGCTGTTTGTCTCATAGCGCTGAGCCTCTTAACTTTATATGGTTACAAAGGGGATTAATTTTGCTTTAGTCCTTTGTTTTCTTTTGCTAATAAAGACCAGACTTGTTTGTTCATTTTCTTTCAAGTACTTCTGTTTCTTATAGTGTGAGCTCATAGAGATGTAATATAGAATATCAGTATAAAAATCTAGATGGTTTAGGTAAAGTCCAAAAATTTGGACAACTTGAGAATAATCAGAAGCTTTTGGGGTCATCCATTCCTCTTTTATTCCCTCTTATATTTCTGATATTCCATCTTATATTTCTCTTCCTCTGTATTTTCTTTTTATTTCCGACTAATAAAAACTTCTTTCTCTCCTCTTAATTTCATATGCTTTCCTCTCAGAATCCACTTTTCCCTTTCCAAAATATCACTAGCAATTGAGAATACCTTCACATAACAGGCTTATCAGTCCATCTTCTTCAAAGGTCATCTTGCCAATAAGGATGTACATTTCTAGAAAAGACCGTCTGATCCTCCTGCCAGCTGAAGGGACAGGCCCCTGTGTGTGTATAGAGCTTTGCTGGTATGAATGTGTAGGTGTATGGCAGATTTCCCACATAGCCTATCTAGATCAGGTTCTATAGTCATATTTTCTTTTAAATACAGCATCAATTAATAGGGCTCAGAATATAGGTTTATACATTAAAAAAAAAAAAAAGTGAAAGATATTTTGGAAAGTCAACTGGAGTAGAAATGCCTTGACATTTTAAAAAGAACATAAATAATAATTGAAATTATTTTGTATGGTGAGCCCCTAACCTGTGCTGTGATCCCAAACACAACAGCATTATGAACAGAAAGACCAGGGTAGGTAATGCATTATTTCCGAAAGTGTATTATTTCCGAGAGTAAACAATCTCATAATTCATCCTTACAAATGAATGAAATACAAATGTGCAACTGAACCACATTTTAAAGTCAATACAAATTTTGGTGGTACTTCTGCTGCAGAAGCCCAAGATATTCATAACAAAGTAGGAGCTATATAGTTTACCTTGACAATATTCCTTTACATTCTCTAACTATAATTTTATTTAAAGGAAGAAATACTGTTTTCAATAAAAATTTTCATGAAAACAGCTCCTTTCATTGTATTCTTCAGACAACACAGGGCCCTCTGACCTGTAATTTCCTGGACTACAGCTTATGTACATATTAATGAAGACATAATAGCTCTGACTTGTTATTGGCAAAAATTTTCCTCAACTTAATAAGAGATAAGCTCTTGGAATATAGATACCAGAAATACCACAAAGCTTGCTTATAGTTTTTTTTACCCATCTCATACAGTTGTCTAAGGCAGTAGGAATAAAGTTCAAGCATTGCTATGCTTTTTAAATAGACCTTCATACAGTCTTTCTGACTTCATCTTTCCTTCCGCTCTAAATATATAATATTCTAACCAGCATACAACTACGCTTGTATACGCACTTGGTACTAATAAGTTTAAAGTAGGAAATGATGGTGATGTGACAGCAAATGAATGTTGGCAAAATGTCAAATGTCTGGTGTAAAATTTTATGAGCATGCACATTCCAACATAATGTGGACACAAGCCATCCACTGTAGTTCATTTTGGCAGAAATATTGCAAAAATATAATTTTAGCATATATTACAATTCACTTACAGATGCTTAAAAACACATTCATCAACCTCCCAAAAAAGGTCAAAGAAACACATGGGTATACCATATACAAGAGGAACTGGTGTATCAGAAAAGACTGGTTGAAAACTGAGACACAGATAGATGCATCAAAGCTACTGCATAGGTTTCATAGTGCTGACTGGGCTAAAAGTAGATACAAGTCTGACAGGGACAATGTAAGTGAGCATGCCTATGCTGATTTTAGCGGAACTATAGCAATTTAATCCAAGTGATGATCAGGCCATTAATTTGCAAAAGAATTAAAATCTTTCTCATCAACATTAAATGTAAGATGTTTGATGCTACAACACGTAGCTACATACGTAGGGCTATGTTTATAATCATACCTGAGATGGTATCCATTTTTTTTTCATGGAATAACCTAGTGGTTTAATTTGTGTATTAAAAAGATTGAGTAGTGGAGTTAGTTGTGTGTGTTTAATTATGGGTGGAAACTGGAAATCTGTCCTTGTAGCGGGAGAGCTGTTTTTTTAACAATGAAGGGACAGAGAAGTTGTGAAGAGATGAACAAGGTGAAATTATATACCCTGTTGCTAGCAGGGTATATAGCAGCATTTCACACTGGCACAAACTTAAGCAGCAAACAAACTTTGGGGCAGGACAGTGCAGCTAGAATCCACCAAACAGAAAACTACTTTTACATGATGCCTGAGTGAGAGCCATCGATGTCAGTGGGGTTTCTCAGTGTGTGCAGTGCTCACAGCTCTCAGCTCAGTAAGTGTCGAGAGGTGCTGTGCTGATACAGGGTTTTGTGCCAGCAGGTTGGTGTGCAGTCAGGCACTTCTGAACCTCTGTAAACAAAATCTCTGTGCGCAAGTGACTGGATTACAGAATGACACTCAAATATGCCTCAAAAATATCTTTATAAATACACTTAAGTGTACTATGTATAATATAGGCAATATATGGTGGACACTCATGTCATAGCAGCAGGGAAGCAAGCACATTACAGTGTTGAAAATTTTGTTAAATCATTTGAGCTGATAGGTTTTGAAAATAAGACACCTTTACATTACCTGATTTCATACTCCTAAACATGTAGTCATTGGGAATTAGAAGTTTTCAGGATGGATGTAAATATTCATTATTATATTAATTCTCATTTATACAATCCATTCAAATTCACTAATGGAAATATGACATTTCCCACACCGAGAATAATCCTGAGGTGCACAGTATTCCTTCAAGTCCCAAAAAGCACATTCGTTTTTTAGTTTGCAAAAAATGCATGGCGCCTGGAAGAATTGCCCTCTTGGGATCTTCATCTCTGCACACTGCTTCACCACTAATCATTATAATATTTGTGAAAAAGGGGAACCTAGTCAAGGCTTTCAGAACCTCTGACATAACTTACAAACCCACTAGCTCTCAGACAAAAGTCTTCTTTTAGAAAACATACGACATCCCTCAAAGCTCTACCTCTTCCAGACTCATTAGCAGTAAGTGATAAAAGACATTAACAAGGGAGATATTTTTAACAAGCTTGCACAGAGGTCTGTGTGTGTCCACTAGCAGCCTGACCCCTTCTTGTACTCCTTGGGCTCCTGTCTTACCAAAATAGACCTCTTCTGAAGTGTAATTCTCTTCCTTTGGCTTTTGTCATCACTTTACAAGCTGTAAGTAAGCAAGTAAACTAAAACCGAAAGAGTATTCTGCTAAATACGAGCTGAAGTCTTCATTATGGCTGCACAAGAGTCTCCAACCAAATCAATTAAGGTGCCCCAGATGGCAACCGGTAAAGTTGCTTTCACAGCAGAAGTCATATCGCACATGCAGAGAGCGGATGATATTGACCGCTTAATACTAGGCAAAATCAAATAGCCAATATCCTTCACTGAGCTTTGTGCGGCTAGTATTATCTTCCCAGGAGCAGGAACCTTCAGCTCACAAAAAATGGCAAAAGCAAAGATCCTTAAGACCTCTTGTGACTGGAGAGGCCACGAGAAGTTAATGAAACATCCTACTTGATCATACACCCACAAAATCCCTATCATAAACATTTGCTTGTCCATAGGATTAGCTTCAGGCAGAAGTTAATGGAGAAGACCTCTAAATGTGGAGCGGAAATAGTAAAGTAACACTGATTGTCAAAGGTGCCCTGGGAATGCTGCCCGAGACACTTAAGAACCACCTCAATGACTTTTTCATTAGTCTCCAGAGTTTCCAGAAGTCTAGACTTACTATCTTGAAAATGTCAGTATCGGACAAATTTATGGTGAGAAGCAAAGTTCACGAGATAATGGGGCTGGGGGAAAAGAGGATGTTGGGGGAGAGGAGGAGAGAGAGAGATAATAAGTCTAGACTTTATTTTGAATATATATTCCATTTTGTGACAACATCTTGACTTCTAAGCATCTGGTTGATCTTGAGCTCATGAGGAAATAAATCCAGTTCATAGACAATGGTATCAGTTCATTTTATTATGATACAAACTAATAAAAACAACAATCCTTGATATTATCCAATTAGACTAGCTAATGACCCGGGATTCATCGTGACGCACATATAGCTAATTCCTAACTCAAAAAAGGTATCGATTCAAAGTTGCAAACAGACAAAGAGTGTAAGACGAGGTCATACAGAAATGAATATGATGATAAAAGTTTTCTTACATGCTTCCTTCAGTCAGTTTTACAGTTGGGACTAAAAGTAAGGTAGATGACAGTCCTGCAGGGACTAAAAGTAACATAGGTGACAGTCCTGCCTAAGGCTCCTTCCATTCTTATCATTCTTCAATCCTTAATTCATGGTTGTGTTGAACTTCAGTTGTACTGTACATATTGGTTCCTATGCAGCCTGAGAGCAATTAATGCTTAATAAATTTGCCCATTTCTCCTGATGAACAGGCTGACCAGAATGCGCTTCCAAACCTATCTGATTAAAAAAAGGAGAAAGGCAGACCTGAAAACATTAAAGGGCTTAAAAATCCTCTTTGATTGTCATTAACTGATCTGCATCTGGAAAAGGCATCAGAGAGCATAATGTGATAAAACTAAAAGGTTAAGATGTTTGCAGAACAAGAATAATCCTTATGCTATAGACAGGAAATATTCAACTCAGAATAAAGTTTAATGAGAGCAAAATAAAGCCTAGGCATGTGGAAATGCTCCTCTTTGATATTCTTTATACCAATTACTCTTCAAAGGTATTGCATTAATGTTTTTGGCAAAAGATTACAATTAAATCAGATGAATAGTTTCCAATGTTTTTGCATCTAATGTGCTCAAAAATGTTCTTTCGCTCATATTATGAATCTGTCATCCTTGTATTTTATTTTGGCAATTCATATAGATACTAATTTCAATTATGTCAAGAATTTAAAAACATCTCAGCCTACTAATCTAGTTTATGACATGAAAAATAATTAATTGGCCTTCATTATTGTTTTTTGTTTTCCAAGAATATTGCATGGGGAGAAAAATTGCCAATAAGTTCCTACTTCGTTATTTCTTCCAAAAAGACTTATTTTCTTATTTTTGTTATTACCATTTTCCCCTTAAGGATTAATTAAGGATTAACCACTGTCTTGAACTATACAGTCTCTTCTAATTTCATTCTAAAAAATTCTTTTGCTTTGCTGTGCTTCTGATATTAGCACAGTAACAAAATAATACAACACAGTAATACCCTGATGAAACTAAATGTTGGGACAAAAAGGAGAGCATTTTTTGAGCAGTGAGTGCAAGATGGAGAGGCACATCTGAGTTGGGATATTTGTCAGTGGGATTCATATGTTTAACTTCCCACATATGCTCTCAAAAATTTAACCCTGTGTTTCAAAAACAATGCTGTAATCTTTTTTCCCCCACAAATTTTAATAATAGCAATAAGTAATTTTATTTTTTTCTGGATACAGAGATCCCTTTTCTCAGAAAATCTGCTTAATCAGGTGATAAAGATCACCTTGAAAAGATTTGGGAGATGAAATGCACATCAAAGTAATGATCCGTCTGAATGCATTTAAGTAACAAGAGCAGGGGCTGAAATCTCCTATCTCATGCATTCACAGAAACCTTAAACTCTAGATTCCTTTTTTTCTCACACCTTTTCCTACTCTCCCCATACCATTTCTGCGAGTTCTCCCATGTTTGCCATATGCCGTTCTGCACAGGAAACCCCACTTTTGCAGGACTCAGTAATTCAGCCTTTTTTCTGACCAGTATTCTTGGACTTCAGTGTTTGTCCCCAAAACATTGCTGTACTCAGCGGAGCTAGCCTCCACTGCGGGGTCTTGCAAGCACTTTTGGGTCACAGAAAGCAATCTGAGGAAGTAAGTGGCAGTTGTGGGCAGTTAGGAGATGATGGATATTTATTCCAAAAATATTCTATTTTTTTGAAAAATAGAAGAAAATTGTGACATAGGAGAGAGTCGTGGGGAAGAATCTCAGACAGGAGGAAGGTTTGCCATTCTGTGTTTTCAGACAGAATTACTTTTTAAAAATCCCTGTCGGAAGAGTTGGAGGAAAACATCTTTTGTATAAGGATGCCAAGCAAGGGACAACCTGGGCTGGGAGAAAGCAGCCTCTGGCAATAGGTGCTGATGTGAGGATCCCTGCATATTGGCTCCCTTACAGTTTAGCTCAGGAAGACACTTGTCCCTTCCAGATTATCAAGACTTCGCATGAAATAACAGCCTTAAATAAGTAGGTTGTTCAGGGGTTTTTTGGTTAAAAGAAACCAGAAAGTTTATAGTAAGAATAGGTCACCATTGTGTTTAACCTTTTGTTTTCAAAACACCTAAGTGAGAAGATAGGACCTTCTTATTAATCTAAGTTTTTGTTTTTCGAGAAATTAACATTAACTACCTAACCAATATATTTAGAAAATACCAATATGAAAGATATGTTACTGACAGATCAGAACGGCTGCACCAGCACCTTGCTGGATTTGGCCTCCCCTCACTGGATCCTCGTTGCTTCGAATTACAGTTCTCAGCTCTTCGTGTGTTTCCTCTTGCATTACTTAATGTACTATTTTAATCTTTTTCTAAGTCTCTTACTTATTTCCACTGCTGTGCCCTCCAATAACAAACCCTCATTTTAGCTTTTTATATATTATAATTGCTTTATAGTTTTAGGAGGTTTGCTAAAACAAAGGACAAGATCACCATAATGACGACAGAATAAACCTTCCCTTTGTTTCCTAGCCTATTAAGAAGAATTTAGAGACAAATACATGTATACAATCAGCATTTTATTCCTCCCATATAATGGCCTTTGTTCTGTTCTCCTCGCAATTGCAATGAAAATAAAATAGATGTACTATGTCAACTACCATAAGAAAGGAAAAATTTTGTACCTCTCTTTTGTATAACAGTGTATTAAATTAGGAAAACAAGATGGATTTGAGTGGAAACAATGTAACTGTTCTACTCAAACACCGCCATAAATCTGACTCCAGTCCTTTGGTCAGAATTAGTGTAAGGAGCCATTACCGTAATTCTCCTACTCTCTTTTTCCATCACACTTCAGCACTGAAGAAGCATCGCTCATTCCTGTGCTTTGAAGTGCATCCTCAGCCAGAGATCCGCTTCCTATCGCACACCCTGAAGCAACGTGATGCCATTTACCTTCTTAACTACAACACGATCTGTTGGGATGCTTTTTCCAGGCAGCTGAATGATCACGTGTTAGTGATCAGTTAGATCAGTTACTGATCAGTTAGATCACTAGTTTCTAGTACAGAAAATTTTCAGAGTCCCAAAAATATGAATGGAGGCAGTATTTGTGCAGCAAGGTGTCTAAACTTGCTGCCTGCAGTTATGGAGCATTCCAGTCTGCATGTGGAGCATTCAGCAACTAGCAGGCAGCCTTTTATGGTGAGATACAGGCCTACCAGTAATGACAGCAGTAAAATGACAACACAGAATGCCTTTTATAATGTGGCTAATTCATTGCAGACTACAAAGCACATGGGCATGCAAAAAAGGAGAAAAGTACACATTGCATATACTACTAACAACTCTTCTATAACGTATAACAGTATAATTTGAAAACAGATATTCTAATTATAAATAGCTGTAGACATTTCAACACTAAGGTCTTCCAGTAATATTGCTGCTAATTTAGAAGAAGACGTTATTGGGTGAAATGGTCTTAAACCATGTCATCAATGCCTATTGCTACTCTTCGTTCTTCTTGTCTTTTGGACATTACTATAGTTCTTTGGTTTTACCTAAGGCAGAGGAGCCCAACAGCATTCCTGTTTAATCACTGTGGCCCCTGTGTGCCTAATATTGATTTCTGGGATGTGGAGTGCCCAGAAGCCGGAGCTCTGTGGGTCACATTTAGCTCACAGGTTGAGTTTTTTGCAATCGGTGCATACATTTCAAGCATTAATCCTGATTTTGATTCTCAGGATATTCAAGAACTTTGTGGTTCAGCTGAAAGAAGCATATTGTCCTATTATAGAAAGGGTGGGACAGGAGGGGGAAGCGTGTAGAAATCAGTTTTCTGAAAGGCAGCCTCTCTTCTGCCAGTATAATTTCAAAATACCAGTTGAATTGCAAGTACAATTTCTGTTCCTTGCACTTCTAAGTGGACTTGACTGTGGATACAAAAAAAATGTACCTGTTTATTCTCTAAGGGAAAAGACTATTTAGAGTAAGTGTATGCTTACAATTATGGTAATGCTCAGAAAGCTCAGTTATGAAAGGGTTTGGGTTTTTTTTTGTATATAAGTTGCAGTGTAATCTAATGAATTGTATTGAAAATGTATGATTTTTGCATTCACATCACATTGTTCCTTTTCTGTTCACAAAATCTCATAAATGTAACCAAGACAGATCAAGTTTCACAGTGAAAATTAGCCTAAGAAAAAAAGCAGAATTCCCTTCCACTACCACCCTTCCTGCTTTCCCCATACATTCACAAGAGAAAGACTGGGGAAATGTCAGTTGTACAGAAAAGAAAGGAATTAGGTCCAAACTTGAGACTTCATGCTATATGTAGACTATGTATTTAGAAATGGAGCTTTACATGTCCTGGTATTTGTCAATAAAAATATGGCTCATTTAAATTCACAGAAATTGTGAAACCATATTTTGCCTTTAATTTTTACTTATCCTCTGAATTTTTACTTTGTATGCAGAAGAATAAAGATTACCTGTCAAAATAAAATGCTGTAAGAATGAAATATACAGCATGTACTGTGGGAAAGTACTTGGTTTACTTACAGATGCAGCAGCTGGTGTGCACTACTGAAAAGTGCTTAATTTAATCACCAGGAAAAATAAAAGAGTTTATGGCATATTTCAAGTGAAGACATCTTGAGTTTTTCACATGCTTAGTATTCAGTATTTATTTTAATATTCATAAGTCTTCCCTGAAAATCAGCACTTCCTATACTAGAAAAGGTTAATTTTTAACTTTCTTTCCTATTCAATGTAAGATACTATTACATAGCAAGGAAATCAAGATGTCTTTTAAATCCAGCTTCAAGTATCCACACATTCCATGTTAAGCTGCAATGCTTAATTTAATATCTGTACAGCACTGGTAAACATTTTAAACAATAGATTATGTAGCCTAAGGGACAAAGCCACAGTATTCAGAAGGTGGTATAATAGGTTTGAAGGATGACTGTACACTTGAGAGGAGGCAGAAAAACCAAAAGCAAGGAAATCTTTACCACAACTGCCAGAAAATAATGCAGTCACTATGTGAGCACACCCTCTGGCACTCTCTTCTGTCAGGACAGGAGAGAAGTCTACAGTACTGTCATGGTCCACAGGCTACAAATGTTCCCAATGTAGCTTTGTATTCAAAGCTTTTGACAAAAAAAGGTCAACAGCTGTGGTTCACTGAAAGTCTGGGGGCAATAATTCTGTGTTTTAATGACATAAATGACAATAGTTTTTCAACAAGAGAAAGAACAGAGAGAGAAGAGAGACAGCAAAAATGGAAAACAAAATTAGTCTTATTTCATTTCCTTTCTACATTACTAGTTGGAATAAAACGTAAAATACCATTCCAAATTCCCTCAAGTGCTTGAAATCATTCTTCAAAATGAAAGGCGTTAATTACCTGCAGCAGTTACGTTCACCTAACGTAACAAGATTTCATTTAGCCTGTCTTGATCTCCTCATAGCTGTTATTGGTCTTTTATTTGGGCAGTGAAGGGAGGGCATGAATGTTATTATTAAAAGATTCAATCCCAAATTTGCAAACAAAAATTCCTCAAGAACTAAAGGAAATAAGATCATTAATATCATACTTGCACATACGTTTAAAATTCTGTTGCTAAATACTGGCACCAAGAGCAAAAAATTCTACAACTACTGCACATGACACTGCAAACTGCTTACAGCACTTCCAGAAGTGATGTAAAAAAGCAGCATCTAGGGAAGACAAAATGTTTCCTAGATGATATTAACATCACCATTTAGGACGAGCCAAAAAATATCCTCCTGCAGGTTCAACTAAACAGCTTGGGAAAATCCAGCATCAAAATATTTACTAGATCCAGATGTTATGAACTTAAAAAACAAAAAAAATTCTAATCTTTCCTTCTACACTTATTCTACTGTTTTTCTACCATTCCTACCATTTCATGATGTGCTTGTGATTTTTCACAGGACCTCAAACGGTTCAGCTCAACTAGGGAACCAATGGAATAACTTTCCGTTCTCTTTTTCTCCATAATCTCCTTTATCCCCCAGAACACGCCTTCCGCCGCTGACCATGCGTGTCGCCTGCGTGATCCTTTTCTCCTTCAGTGACTACCAGCAGCCCGAGTACCAAAATTTTGTCTCCAATATGATCCCTAAGAGCTGAATTTTGTGGTCCTAATGCAGGTTTTCCTCTTCCTGTTCTCAGATTCATAACAAAGCCAATAAAAATGGAGGGTCTGCTCATGGAATCAGTTCCACACATACTTGTCTTATGGAGGTGAATAATCCTGCTGATTTCAAAAGAATGACAAATGTGCATGAAGTTCAACATAAGTGTAACTGATTGCAGGCTCGTGGCCTGGATGCTGATCCCAGGATTTGGCTTCAGCAGCACAACCTTATGCAGCTTGTGCTGATAAGTCTTATTTTAATATTAGTAAAGGGGATATGGCACAGAACGTGTCTGTTAAAAGGTTTAAAATACATGTGTATTTTATTTAAGTAACAGTGCATTTCTGGGCAACCTCCCTAAATTCCTTTAGTTTGCTTAACAATTAGAATCAGCTTTGGCATTCTTGTGTAATGACGCAGCGGAGAATTAAATGACAGACCATATGTATATGAAATGTATGTAAATTAATACAAACATGCAGTAAAATTAGACATATTATAAAAGAAAAAATGCAAAAGTATATGCTGTTTTCTGCACACAAGGTTCAACGTTGTGGTAGAAAACCTGCTGTGCTTGTCAATGAATTCATCCTAATTTGATTTCTATATAGAACAAACAAACGTTTAAAACTTTTCAAAAACATTTCTTAAAAGAAAGTGCACATCTGTTCACCAAATCTGACCTGAATTTGCACACAGTATTGCACCCTTCAAAACATTTTTTTGGAAACTAATTTAGATTTTTCAACAAAAATGTTCCTAATTATCCCCATATAAAGATAATTTTTATACACTGTAAGACACTAAAGCCCAAACTAGTAACATATACTGAATCCTAAAAAAAGGAAGCAGACCTCTCTTATCTGTGTGCCTAGCCACTTTTCTAAAAGAGTTTGAAAGCCACACACACACACACAGGCACTTATATATGTAATCAGGGGCAGTGCTTAGGTACAAGATCTTAGTCATGGTGTTACCCATATATAACTCCTCACTTACAGAACGTCACAAGTATTTTAACACCCATAGCAAGATGTCACGCTGCTTACAAAGCAATCTCTCAGAAGTATAGGCAAACCAGATGATTTGCTTTCCATCATTTCACTGGTGTTATTTTCCTGACATTCATGCGGGATACTTGACCTAGGGGCTGGTGTGATCCCAATAAGAACAGCATGCCGTGCAGGCCTGCCTCGCGCACGGGGGTTCCTAGCAGGGGAAACGGAACTTATATTTTTCTGCTTCAGCTCCATGGGCAAAAGCCATGGAGTTGCAGCAACTGTCCTGGTTTCCCTGAATGCAATAGCCTGAAAAAATCCTACGCTTGCAGCAATGCTGACAATACTTAGAAAGAGAGACAGAACTGTCACTCGCGTCGTGCACAGGGAAGTGACCGGTCCTGCTGCACTGTTGCCAGCAGAGCAGCAGCCAACGCGTGACATCTTTGAGCAGGGCACTGCCTTGGCTCCCAGCGACTCTGGGCCAAGATTAGGTCTGCTCCCCTGGAGGGTGTCATTTGCAAGTCACATTAGAGGTCCTGAAACGGGCATGATGCCATCTTTTGTATGGGTGAATGTTTTCAGAAATAAGAATGAAACTATTGTATTTGCAATCACATATCTTAGTTGTAGGTTATCTTTTTAAAGAAATAATTAATAAAAGCTTTGCTTTTATTCAAAGCGGATTTTGAAATACATCAGTAGTTTTTGCATAGAACTGGGAAAAAAATTAGAAAGTTAACCTGCACTCTGAGGGAAACCACTAAACTGGAAGAAGAAAAGAGCTCAGCAGATTTTGGAAAAATTTTCCAAAATACTTCAGGCCAAAATTTCCACAGGCTTTCTGAAACATGATCATAGCATTTATGCATGTATGATGACTTATTACACATTTCCATCTAGCCCAAGGCATTT
The DNA here is from genome assembly GCF_000690835.1 of Fulmarus glacialis. Classification (NCBI taxonomy): domain Eukaryota; kingdom Metazoa; phylum Chordata; class Aves; order Procellariiformes; family Procellariidae; genus Fulmarus; species Fulmarus glacialis. The sequence continues at coordinate 58,888 of NW_009223138.1, read as the reverse complement.
ACTTTCTTAATTTGTTACATATCATAACAAAAAGAAAGTGAAAATAGTTTGTAATGACCACCAATGAAGAAGATTTGTCAAACATGGACCATATTGATCCATGACAATACGGACATGAACAATACATGGACTGAAAGCAATTCCCTCTCAAAGCACAGTGCTCAAAAAACTTCTCCAAAAGCAACACCGATTTATCATTAAAGAACAGGGAAACGTTAAAGTGAAAGTCCATCTCTATCCATCCATCAGATTTATACATACAAGAACAAATCAGTATGGTCCATGATCTAGATATAAACGCCTGCTAAAATAAAGTTTTGTTAACATCTCTATAGTGATTTACTACAGTTGCTACTACATCACAATTAATTTCTAATTATCTTCGCCACAGGAGAAAATCCTAACAAAAAAATAGCCAGATATTAACATCAGTTGAACCCATTAGCAAAAGCAGTTATCCTTATTGTGGAAAATTCATCATCACTGTGGACAATCCTAAATAAGTAAGGAACATTTCCACTGGCTTTTGGTAAGCAGTAACTAAGTTAATTTCAAATTAACCTGTATTTGTTCTTTGCATGCCTTATTTCCTCATGAACTGGTCCAAGCTCTCATGCGCTACTGCAATTCCCAACTGGCCTCAAAATCAGAAGAGACTTCTTGATTTTATGAGTCTCTGTTAGGAAGCTGGACAGCTTCCAGGACACGAGATATGAACTTGACCCTCTGATCTGCAGGCAGCAGTTCAGTACTTCTAAACGAAAGTGCTTTTGGAGTGTTCAGTAGGAACTAAAACTTGCATATACTGCACACAACCCTCTCTGTCCCCACAACCACCCCCAAAAACTTCCAAACCTAAACCCAGACAAACTAACACACATTAGAAAGAGGAGGGGAAAAGAGTATGAAGGCAATGCCTTAGATAGTTTGCATCCATTCATTCTCAGTTGTACAGGGACTGGGAAATATAGCTGACATCTGAAAATGATCTGGAATGCAAAGAATATTTAATATTGGACCTGATTCTTCCTTCAGAGATTTTTATATCCATTCAAATGAAAGTTGAATTGTAGAGCTAAGAGAAAAGATATCACACTCCTATGCAAGCCATAATACGAGAATTCAGTGTTTTTTCCAACAATGATTTAGTAGGTCATGTACACAGCAGTAAATTTTTTTCCGAAAGAAGTTTCTATGTTTGTGTATGTGCTGCAAGTGCATGAATTGGTGATGATAAAAGCAACACTGCTCACAGGTTTTGCTGTTACACTATTCAGTTTACCAAAAAGGTACGGAAAATTAGCAATTTTTCTGTTTGAAAATATTTTTCTAACAAAATTCTAAACAAAAATATAGTTCTTTTTTACTTTCATAAAAAATGTCAAGTAGCTTTTAAGCATGGAGCTTCATTCTTCAACAAGATGCTACAGATATACACATGATCACTAAAGAAAAAAAATCCACTCATGGCAGATCTCTTCATCACAGATATACATCACTGCAGATTTATCAGTTTAATTATGGCATCCAAGAATGTCTATGCAGCTGTTTTTGTTATTAACTACGTATCCTGTGGTAGTGCTAAGTTAAAAGTTTTCAAAAGAATGTCATTTAGCTAACTGTTTGCTAACTGTTCAGCAGCTTGGATTTACATAGCACAGCAGAGCTATTACTGTATTTGACAGCATACTTATTGGAAGTCATACATGACTGAGCTTTGATATTTATGCTATGCACTTTTACCCAGAAAGAAAGAATGCAACCCATGTACCAGTTAATTTCCTGTATTCTCTAATTTAGATATTCTCTTAACGGTTAGTTTCATAGTATGTAGATAATATTAATCATTACTAATTGATTTATGATGAACTAAAAAATTATTTTGTTAGCTTCAAGAAACTTAGGATTTGCCATTAGGTATTTCCAGATCTTCTGTTTCCAAACTGAGGGTATAGAGCAGAAATACAGAATATAAATTGAAAACAGATAACAAGTGCTTTTCTTGTGAATGACACAAAAGCAGGGAAGGATTTAGATGGCTTTGTGATTGGCATTGTTTCAGTGCTTCAATAATTCATTCCTTGTTTAGTACAAATTTAAAGCTGCCAAATACTACTTTTTAAAGATTGATTATGTATGATGTTTTTAACTAGTATATTTCTAAGTCATGTTGTGAATGGATTTAATAATTAACTAAGTGTAACTAAGTAATTTGGCAGCCTCAGCCAACTTCAATTTATATTTTTTTCTGGTTGAAAGGAAAAACAATTACTATACTCTGTATTACTCCCAAATCTTAAAATACACATAGGCTAAATATAAACTTAACATTAGACACAAATAAATGCATTTAAAGCATGGATATTCTGTATCAAATACACTTATAAATATTCAGTAGCAATTATATATCAAGTTTTTCTTTGCAGATAGGGTCTAATTGACTGATGAAACAGTTACTCTAGAGAGCCCTTGAAAATTCCATTCATATTTTTCATTAAAAGATATGCAATCCCTAGATCCTTGCTACACGGTCATGTAAAATCTTATATACAATGGAGGATAACATCATACAAAATAGACCTCTTTTGAGTATCATCGGAATTAGGTTTTTTATTAACTACTTGTATTTAAGATGTGCAAGTTAGAAGGCTTAGATCTGATTGACAAAACAGTTCTGTATTGAATAAATACTGATTTCTGAAAATTTTGTTAAAATGACACAATGTAAAACAGTTACTGAAAAAGAAGGGATTTTTATGTTCTTACAAACTGGTAGGCCTACAGCACATGTAAATATTTAGTGCATGTAAGTTCTACTACCAATATGACCAGTCTACTTACCAATATGTCAGCCTTTTCTAGTATCTTCAAAAACTGAAATTACTAGCAGTATAACAGTGGTATATAGGAAATGCCTCCATGACGTTGCTCTTAAAAAACCTGAGTGCCCCAGAGTAATAATTGTCTGGAAGAACAGCAGGTTGCTTTGCTCTTCACATACATGTACATAGTATCATTCAGTCAATCATCTTCTCATACTCCTTAGACACTATTATCAAATTCAAATTGTAGCTACCATTTAAACCTTGATTTTATAGTCAGGTCATGATGAGTAAAATCTTGTGTAGAAGATGCAAGGCTTCAGTGATCAGAGAAATTCCTATATGGGTGTATATGTAGAAAATGGACTCTAAGTTCTCTATAGCAATAGCAAATCTCTCAATGCAAGGATAAGGGGAGGTGCCGAAGTTCTGACTTGCATAAATAAGAGAAAGCACAAACAGAAAAAGAGAGAAATAAATAAAAAAGTAAATAAACACAATCAACACCAGCTAGGAAAAAAAGAAATTAAATACTAGGAAAGGTGAATATCCCACACAAATCAATACAGGGAAAGCTCTGGATTAGGTTTCTGGAAATCACAATTCAATAAACCAACAGTTGTCACCCTGGATGCAGACGTGACAGCTATTTCCTGTCCAGTGCTGTCCATTATGGAAATAAATTTACTAGATTACTAAATCAATGTGAAAAATGCTTTGAAATAAGTAATTCTAGTAGAGATCTTTTTTTCCCTCTATTTATTATTTACATTAAAATAATGCCCAGAGGCTGTAAACAGGATTGGAACCTAGAAACAAGTTTAGACAGCTCTTTGCATAGTGTTGTCTAAGCTTGCTTAATAGGTATGTATACATAAAATGAACATGCCTGTATATATACACACACACAAATACAAATCATCCTTGCTTAGTACACATACAAACATACAGACCTTATTTACATACTCAGAACCATTCTTTTACACTATCAGGATCATAAATATATATGTACACATACATATAGTATATAATGCAATGACTTCCCAGTCCATAAGTGCTTTTTCTAAAAAGCAACCTAGCACATAATCATCTGACATCTGCTATTTTTGTAAGCAAAGTCCGTAGTACTAACAGAAATAGATCTCATGCACGTTCTAGTATTGCTAATTATTTTTCTCCCCCTTCTCCTCCATTTTATAAATTCATTATATACAAAGAAAAAACCAAGTTATACTTATTTGTTAATTATCTGATCAGTATTTTGAACTTGGGATAAAGTAGACATCTTTTTTTGCTACTTTCTCATCCCTGTGGCACTGTAGCAAATAATTGATCAAGACTATGGTAAAAATTCTTTAAGTAGGATTTTTCCTTATACTTCATGTTAGAAGACATGAAGACGTGGTTTCACAGCAGCTCTGTTAACTAGGCATGTAAGAATGCTCTTCATCTCTGCCCAGAATTACAGAGTATTACGGTATGCTGTGGCTGTCAAATCCACAGATATTCTTAGCCTAGACACACTACTTGCTCTGAAAATCACTTTGCACCTTGTGACAATTTAAGTTTTATATCTGTGTCTGCAATCTGAACGGAAGGGAAGGCAGAAAGATAAATCTATAATACATCTTAGTTCCATGTTGAGACCTCTATTAATTAGGTCTTCCTCAATCACCATCTCTTTAATTGGCATTTTTCTAATATCAGGAAGAGACACCTAATGTTTAGGTGTCTGATGCTGCATCAAATAGGCCACAGCCCTATGCCAGTAGGACAGCGTGTGTTGTCAATAGAATTATTTCTTGTTTTAAAAACAAAGACTAAGCAATGACGAACTTACAGTGTCAGAAGTGAAAAAACTTCAGGGGAAGAAGAGAAGCAGAAAAAGTGTTACGGGCCATTTCTAAAAAGATAAATGCTCCCTAGCTAAGTGAACGTACCGCCATCAGAATAAGAAGACAGAAGAATAAAAGAGGACTGTACCATTGGAAAAACTCAGAGACCAAATGACTCTGAAACATGCCGATGAAAGTAAAGAAAGGAACAGCACAGAACCATTTTTCTCCATCTATCTGTAATTTTCACATGTATTTTATAAGTAAAGGGCACATATTTAAGAAATTCCTCTGTGCAGACTATGAGGCTAGGACTATAATAGTCATATCATGCATGTGGCATTCTTAACTAGACAGCCACAAGGGAGCAGATCTAGAGACAAAATGCATAAATACAGGAGATACCAAGGAGATTCAAAGCTAGATGTAATGTCATGTATGACATACCAGAAATGTATTCAAGAGGCCAGCTTTAGTAGACAGGGCCTGGAAGCTTTTTATTTCAATGGAGTTGAGGAGGACTTGAATGTATAGTGCTATGTAGTACCTTGCTGTCAGCTGACGAGAACGATTTGGCTAAGACACCAACTCTTGTTCTTCCATAGGTTCCTGGACAGAATATTCCCAGATACTAAAAAATACCTGCACACATTCTTTTTCTGTTTTGAGATGTATACCGTAAAGTTTTCAGAGATGCAACACACCTCAGGCTTCCATGAGCTTTCTGTAGGGTTTTTGTTTTGGGGTTTCTTAGTTGTACAAGGAAAATAAATGTAAAACACCTTAAGATCTGTTTCCTTCTTTCTGTATCTGGTTCTTTTCAAAGTTTTTTTCTAGTCCTGTGATATTTGCCTCATGCTCCTTTTTCATCCTAAAGTACCATATCTACTGGAAGAACTTACTTGCTAATATTCTCATTCATTATTTAAAAAAAGCCCTACAGAATTCAAAACAATATGCTTCAACTAGGTACTAATGCATTTATTTATGCATTCCTTCGTTCCTTTCAAGCAAAATCTGATTTGGCCCTACATCTGTATGCCTCTTAAAGATAAACAGGGCATTATTAAAAAAAAAAACAACAAAGTTGCTCTTTAGGCATAAGCCAAATGCAGCCTGGTGAATGTGACAACAGTTCTTATTTACACACCATTAAATTAAGGCTGTATCTGCGCTATACAGTTTTAAGGGTTTTCTGACATTATGCGTTAAATTGATGCTGTTAATTCTTTAGGTGAGATGAGAAACATCAAGCTTTTTGATTCTCTTTTATGCTGAATGACATTAACTTACTGCCTTTGATTGCCGTACCTTTGTTATTGAAGATAAACATTTTTAGATATTTATACTGAGAATGTGTTCTAAATAAGTTTACCTAGCACTACATTTTTATTCATCAACAAAGTGCTAGTGATTAGAAGCTCATGATGTAGCCAACAGAACTGTTTGTCTGAAAATCTACACATCTGTTTAATAGAGAAAGAGAGAACAAGGGCAGGAAGGAACAGTTTTTGGTTATCTAGAACTGGATATATTTAAACTAAAGGGTTATTTAATAGCATCTCAGGCTTTGATTTATTTTACATTGAAGGGATTCTATCCCACATCAAAGATGTCTGTTAAAGAAAAAAAAAAAAAAAGATTTCTTTATTAAAAAAAAAACCTTTGGCTGAACAAATAATTTTCAATTTAGGAGCAGGTGACGGTAAGATATCTCCCAAGGGCAGAGTATTTAGACTTACATGGAACTAAACAACTCTGTTATGATGAAAGCTGGACATTCCTCAGTGCTGGGATCTAATGAAAACATCAATGTTTTTCTAAGTTTTGAAACTGACAATTTAACAGTTTTACAAGAACCATTTAACATTTATCATCACTTTCTGCGAGTTACATTTAGACAAGGGAAACAGTTACATAAAGCAAACAATTCTTGCATATAGTAAAAAAAATGCACAAACTTCTTAAGATTAATGTACATTTAAGAATGATGCCTCTTTGCAATAAACTGTCAGCAATAATGGGTTCCCATAAACAGGAAATGGTATTATAAAAAGAGGGACAGATTGTCATCATCTCTGATGACAGAAACTACAGACTTCTTTTTCTCTGACTATGCTCAGCGCAAAGTCCATCAGGTTGAGCACTTGCACGAACCAAACAACAGGAAACTGTAAGGTCAGAACAGAGCAGTGAAAATTACTGTAACACAACTGTGCCACTGGAAGACAGTAGGAAAAAGCCGAAGAGGCAGGAGATAGATGACATAATCTGGGAAAGTGGGATTTTAAGTTTGGAAGAGAAGAGTTTGAAGAGCCTGCAGGTTACTAATGAGGAAAGAGGAAAGAAGGGAAAAGAGGCTGGAGATAGGCTTGAATATAAATCAAATGAAGCTGAAAGCCTGGAAGGAATATTGCAGCTGGAAAAGGTTATAGAGGGAAAGGAGAGCACAGCAGAAAGACCACATAAGAGAATGAAGAGCCACTAGAGCTGTAAGAAAGACGACATTGAAATGCTGGATGAAAAATGTTAAAAGAGCAAATCTGGCAAAATAAGGATAAGGTGCTTCCTTGAATTAGCTAGCCAAAGCTGAATACAAGACATATCCATACAAGTTCTGAGATATTAGTAACTGGAATATTGCAACATTTGTCATTTAAATAATTTCTATTAATGACATGAAGCACATTGTCTTTGACAGGAGTGGTTGGCAGAAGACAAGCTCTAGGTGCTCAAGAAGACAGCTGGAAGACAAATTTGGGGAGATACCACAGTTCAGGATTTCTGAAATATCAAGAATGTAGAAATGATGAAAGGGACAATACAAACTGATATTCTTGTTTGTCCTACAATGCCTAGAACAGGAAGCTTCTATACTTTAGAACTATGTCTTACAAATCTTACAGGTACTAAACAACATGAAAATTAGTTAAAACAGATAGAAACAGTTTTAGGAACACATGCTAACTTTTAAATATGCCTTTAACTGCCTATAAAAACCATTGCTTTAAGAGAAGTTGCACGTCTGCTTTGCAAAACACCATTTCCAGAAGTGAAGCTTGCTTTCATTGAAACACATTTAAGTATTTGTGTTCAGATGATGAATTCATTTACTCGTTCTGAACATTCGTTATTTTAGATTCTGCATCTATAAGAAAAACAAATTTGCACAGAGGTTTATCATGATACCATTTCATTAGCACACAGAAAACTGAAACTGTTGGAAATGTGCAACTGTGTCTTATGCAACAAAAGCCTATTTATGAATTATGACTCTATACACAATATGCCTTGGGGATTGTTCCTGTTCTAATCAAATACTTTTGCAAATTTGTTGGCCAGGAACTGATAAAGTATTTACCTGTAATAGTTAGGTAAAAGAATGATACCATCAGGTAAAATACATTTTCATATATAATTTGGATGTTTTATTCACTCAGTAGCCAGCTTCCAAAGGTTCCACAAAAAATTTAAATCACATAGCTTAAATATTTGTCCGCAAATAACACTGGTTAAATAACTCTGCAACATCTGGTTTCCTTTTCTGTTTGCTATTTGAGTGCTTTTTCTGAGTATAATTAATCCTTCTAAAATGGGAATAAAGCAAGTTATTGTCTTCTGGAAACTAATGAAGTATATTACAACTACAGACAAAGGGACTGTACTTCATTCTGCACAGCAGAGTTAAGATGCCCACAAAGACAAAAAGAGCTTATGTTCATATGAAAATGGTACTTGGAGCTCAGAGATTCACTTAACAAATTTAGTAGAAGTAGTACTTAGAGTAACCCCATAGCTGAAGTGGACAATTTCAGAAGAAGGACAGTCCGAAGAGATGGGAAATAAAAGCACAGGGAGACTTGACAGGACACTTTCCTTCTGTCTTGATTTTCCATGTTGAGGGCTCTGTGCCAACACAGACTGAATCTGTGGGCTGGTACAGATAATCAAAGTGGTGAAAAACAAACCAATGTGTGAATGGTGCTTCTATAAGAGCTGTGATAACATACACAAGTATTTGCATTTTCATTACAGTATTGATTTAATACCAAAGAAAGGTTTTGTTCTGTCACTATGCACAGGAGAACAAAGCCACGCTCTTAAGAAATCATCTTTGAATTTAGGATTCATTACTGTAACACTTCAACCAGCAGAGCTTGAAAGGGTAGCTCCAGACCAAGCTGTTTAAAAAACTCTACACCAAAAAACTCTTTATTATGTCTAATTACGAGGGCAAAACTAACATATCCCAATCTTTCTTTTATAAATCAATAAAGCTTTTGCCATTGATTTCCATGAACACAGGTTTAACACAAAAAAGTCAACAATAACCACTGAATCTTGTGGATAACACTGTTCCCCGCAAGAATGGAGATTAAACCATTTTATGTTCTCTCACATCTTCTTTTTCTATTTGATAGAAAGACAAAAGAAAAATGAGAAGCAATACTAAACTTAGCTAAAGTAGTCTTTACAACTGGTCCAGTTCAGGAACTTGGTCTACACATAAAAATCAATTAAATAAAGGGTGGATTTTTGTCTCCCCTTCAAAACTAATTCTGCGACCTCATCAAATTCAAAAAAGGAGATTCATATTGATCATATGCATATGTGTATGCATAATAAAATATTATCTACTTTCCATTTCTGTTTTGAGGTTTGGTCTGATCTTGCTTTGTAAACACAGAGTGCTGTATTTGTAACTGTCTTTGTTTATAGAAGACACCTTTTATAATCAAAGCTTATTTTATGTTTCAACGATATATTACCCACAAAAGGATCCAGACTTTACTGAAGGGGCTAGTCTCACCCATTACCTACCTACACAAGCTACAGTTTGAACCACAGACTCCAAAACATAACAAAGAGCTTGTCTTTTTTCAAGAAAGCAGAACTGTGCCTCAGGATGTAACTTTCAGTATCCCTCAGCATTTCAGATTGTACAATATATACAGAAGGAAAGTGAGGAATATACATAGGAGAGTCACACAGTCATGACATTGTAAAGCACAAATGCCCACTATTCATTGTATTCTGTTTAATAAAACTTCATTTTACAACTCTTTTAGTTGTATCTTAAGAATAGGATCTAGACCTGCCACATACCTAGACATGTATTGAACTTTACTTGCTTGGATCAAATTAGAACCATGAATTTGCATTACCAGTTTCGACTGGCAATAAAGCCAAAATGAATTAAGTGCTCTAGGTATGCCACATTACGCAACTTCCAAAAATCAGTTTGCTAAAGGAAATCTTCCCGGAGAAAATGTCAGTTGTGTACTTTTCAATATGCTTCAAATTTCTGCGTTTTTCTGCATCAATTTGTTATGGAACTATCTTTCAGATTATCCCTGCTTTTATTTTGCTTGGTGTTTGTTTTTAAGCAGAGTCAGAAATGTACTTCCATTTCATTCTATTCCAGTCAGGAATAAAATGACAGTACTTCCAAGAAAGAAAATTACCAGGGAATCTGTTCTGCATTTGTAGGCAGGAGTGAGGCACTTTGAATGGAGAAGAAGAATTAAATTAGCCCCAGATATAGGGGCTGAATACTAGCCATGTGTTTTTGAAGTAAGTATCTACAATCCCTTTCCTATATAGTCTGAACTTTATACATATAAATATAACAATATAGGTATAATCTGGTAAAAAGTTTGCTGCCCTACAGCAAGCACAAGTCTATCCAATTTTTAGGCAAAACACTTTTTTTTTTTCTCTTCCAAAGGGACCATTGCTCTTTGAATAAAATATTTTTACCTTCCCCCACAGCCACCAGTTTAGAATGAAAGCATATTCCATGTTTAAGATTCTATATTTACTCAGTTTAAATATTTATGGGTGAGATGTATATACAATATTGAATAAAACAGAAACCAGATTCATTCCTTAATGAGTGAGAAAGAATAGACTTCATATGGGGCAAAAAGTAGCATTAGAAATTGTCACTACTTCTTTAAAGTCAGCAACCACAAGAAATGTTAAGTCTTCTCCACTACTGTACAGAATAACAAAACCAAAAGAAAGTGTTATTAGTTTTTCTTCTATATTATCAGATTTTTATGACAAAGGTTAGAATGTTCAAAAATGTGTTTAAATTTATTCAGCTGTTCTCATAGTTTCATGTTTCACTGGGCTGCTACACTGCATTATGTTCCCATATGACTGGATTAAAGCTATCTAACAGGCTGGTTAAGTTATTAGTCCAACATCTGAATACTCGTTCAGAACCTTCCTCATCAAGTATTGACAAGCTGCAAAAGTCATATTGAAATCTTTTTTTTTTTTAAACATGACATTGATGGTATTTGTCAGATCAACACTTCTAAAGACTACTCTTCCTCCAAAGACACTGGTAAACTAAAAATGGTGTTAAACCCAGTTGTAGGGGGACTGGACAGCCCAAGGGGGAGGTAACGGGATACACAGACTTTAACCTTTAGGTCATCAATTTAAATTCAGCTCAAGTTGATCATGACCAACATTCCCACATGATGAATGTTTGTTAGCCTGTGTAAAGAAATAGACACAATAAATATTGGTGGACACATTACCGAGGTAACTGATCTCTTTTGGTAATCTCAGAAGAATACCTACACACTGACAGGGCACAAAACAATCCTGATTCCTGTAGCTTCATGGAATCCATCATCGACTGCATATTCCAAAACAATGTCCCAATCACAATCAAATTACTTACGACAGGTTTCGGAATTTTTTTTCAACTAGAAGCATCTTCAACAGTGATCACCACTAAGTTCACCTTGTCACAATAAAGTATAAGGTACAAAAACAGAGATAGAAAACTATATTGAAAAATGCTATTAAATTCATTGCTGTTATATCCCAAGTACTACTGCTAGGCAGATTTGGTTGAACTGTTAAAAGTGTGGATATAGGAAAAACAGAGAAAAACCTGAGATAGCCGACAGGAATAACCAGAGGCATGGAAAGACAACTCTATATAGAGTCTGAGATTGAGATTTAGTTTAGAGTCCAGATTAATAAATGTTGCCTGGTATGAGTATATAAAATAATGTTTATTACAGGCATTTCTTCAGAGCCTGGGGGTTATGAATAAAGCTAGGCACAAAGGTTCTTTCCTAGCCTATAAGAATTCTGGAGATTTCAGAAAGGTCTTATTAGTATTAGGACAAATCCTTTCACAATTTCCACAAAAGCAGAGATACCCAACCTATTACAGACAATAGTCCAGTGGTAATGGCAGTTGCCTTGGATGCATTAGATATTCAACTAGGTTTAAGACTCTATTCAGCTGGATTCAGAAAAGGAAATTGAACCGAAGTCGCATGTCTTAAAGGATAATGCCCTAACGATTAGGCTCTGGGTATTGTAATGCAGATTTCTCTCAAGGTTTCGTGTTGAGCAGTTCCATTTTCAATAAATGAGTTATTTGCTATTTGAAATTAAAGCTTCCTAAAGGAAGTTTCTTTAAACTACCCTTGATATGAGAGAGGTTTCAGGTTCGATAAAGCAACAATTTCCATCAAAAACTCTGTTAACTTGAAAAATTCCCTAGCAGCTTCGGTATTTCCAAGAGCAAATGCAAATAAGTTTCAGACATTTGTGAACAGTCTTTTTTTTCTCTGTGACAACACTAAAGAGGGGACAGTGAGACCAGGCCATGCAATCTTTTCCTGTTCAAGATATCGAGTGATTTAAGGCTGGGGAATCATTGCTACTAATCATCCAACAATGAACCTCTCATATAAAACAAAAATAACAAAATACGCAATAAGATGAAAACCATTTTCATTTAAAATTGATCAAGGGAAAACACAACAGCATTCATATTACTTTTTTTTTTGCTAAGTGACAATGCAGTTGACAATTTTTATACCCAGGAGGATAAGGCCTTTAATCTGAGCTTTAACTAACATATGAGTCATCCTTACTGTGATTTCTTTTTATCCTTCCTATCTGTAATCTTGAAAATATGCTGTTCCTAATTTTCACGTGATTTTAACCGTAAGTCTGTTTTTCATTTCTATAGCTTGTCTTGCATTTGACTATTACCTGACTCTATGAAGATGCTTATTGATCACAACTTTTAATTATTGTAACCGCCTTATGCAGTGCTTCCCAAAGTACACCAATTCAAATCAACTAGAATCATGTAATACAGTTTATCCACAGTTATACAAAAATTATTTATTCTTGAAGACCTCTACTCACCTCCAAAGCTTACCACTCTCTCAAGTCACAGCTTTTAAAAATTTTCCCTTCTGTAGAAATGCTTCTGTTTTCTCTGCTCTCCTACTCAATTTTCCGATCCCAGTTTTCTTTCAGTCCTCTCTATCCTTCTCTGTCATGTGGGTTATTACAGTGTTTTTTTAGCGATTTATCCCAAATTCATAACACTGGTGTCTAAGCACCCATTGATTTCCTCCTTTCACATCCTAACAAACACCCACTTCTCTAGAGCAATCAAGTTAACACCGTGCTAAGAAGTTCCCTAGAGCGGTAGGTCCACATGCATACAAAATCATTAGTATGATGTTGACTTACAGTCTTTATCAATTTAACTTCTGTTCACTGTAAAAGGAGAGATAGCGCTAAATTGTGCAAATGGTAGCCCTTCTAAAGACAGATTACGAGACAGTGAAAGTCCTATGTAAGGAAACACAAATGCTGCCAAATGAACTGCATATAAATCTACTCAGTCAATAACCAGGATATGGATTGCGTCCCTCCTACTTGTGCTGAGTGCTATCCTACTATATGAAAAGCTCCACTGCAATGAAAATAGACACTAGCGAGGCAGAAAAAGACTTGTCTTTATAACCAACAGCCTGTCACGAATGTAAGTTTCTATTCCCACCACCCCGACCCCCAACTTACCATATTACAAAGCAGCAATAGTTCACAATGTAATACATTTGGATACCAAACTATGGGATACATCTACTGCCAGAAAAGTAATGTGTAATGAACCACGTTATTTCTCCAGTGTTTTAAACAGGTAGAAACAATAATAAAAGAACTGCCAAGGAAGTCCACAGTTCTAATTTTATACTGTCTATAGCTCTTCAGACTAAAAATAATTCACAGATGTCATTTTCAAAATTAGCATTTCTATTAAAAAGAAAACCAGACTCATCCTAGTTGATCTTAGACATTGACTTACCAGAATAATTCCACTGAGGCAGATAAACGCATTTGCATGAATAAGGACCTGCACTGCAGGACTTAATAAAAACATAAATATTGGAAAAAATAAAGTGATAGCCTAGGAATTAAGTCAGAAATTTTGACAAATATTTGTTTTATAACTGCAATGCAGTTAATTTAGTTGACTATTCCCGAGTTCAGATCTAATACACACAACTCTACAGAACTGCCTGAAAAGCATTAGCACATTTAAAGCGATTTCATTTTTTAGAGCTTTAAAACGCTCTGTGTTTTTCTATGGTTCATAACTGTCAATGCACTGTTGAACCACAAATTCTTCCTATCATCTTGTTTAATTATAACACGTTCTTTTAAAGTTAACTTATGTTTGAAAAACAGGTTCATAAAAATCCCTCAGTTCTACTTTCAAAGGAGCTGTTAAATTGAACTAAACTAATTACAGTTCTAAAAATATGGGAAATCAAAATGGGACATGAGCAGAATTCAGGCACCTCCAGCCAAAATGGTGATCCTCAAGGTTCCTCTCTCATCCTGGAGATGTCTATTCTCTGAAGACAATACAGTTTTCTATGGTAAGACAGGCCAGACACAGGATCTGCATCTCTCTGCATGGCCAGAGTTTACCTACCCGGCCAGGACTGAACATCTCACTGCACAGCTTATGTCTAAGGCTGACTGGGATCTAGAAATGAAGCCCACCCCTGCACAGATGATGTGAGGAATTTGATCCAACAGGTGTTCTCAAAGCCAGCCTAAGCCAGCCTAATAAACACCAACTAGGTGGGTTCCCTACAAAATCCTTCAGGTGCTATTTCTTTCTAAAATGGGACATGAACAGCAGTCATTCCTAGCCTAGCAGCAGGACTACTCATCCCAGAGGCAAAATCCCCAGGTTCAATTCCTTCTTCAGTCTAGGACTCAAAGCAATGTCTTTTAGCAGAATGTTCTAATCAATAGGCTACAGGCTGCATTAAATGCTGGGACAAGGATAGGGATATATTAAAGCTCTCCTGTTGAAGCTGTATCATTGTACAGAAAATAATTCAAGATTCATTGGGCCAGAGAAAGAACACAAGAGGGAGCAAGAGTCTGTAGCCTAGTGATTTGGGCACTCAGCTGGGAAAAGGAGTCCTGGGTTCCTGGCCTTTGCTCCATAGAAGGTTCACGCAATTTATCTAACAGCCTTTCCGTAACATAAGTCCTAGCTTGAATCTGGCTACGTTTTCCTTCTTGATCCAAGTTTATAAATAATATTGTGTGTAATCACATTTATCTATTTGAATTTTGCAAACAACAACATGTCTTTTGTCTGCTTTTAATGCTAAATTTTAAACAGAGAAAATCAGTAAAACTGAAATGTGTCAAAACCCTAAAGCTTATTTCATATTTATTTTGCTTTATATGTATATAAAATACAAGAACTTACTGGAGAGCAGGTTAAAATAATATTAAAATGCAAATACATTTATGTACCTGTGTCAGTAATGCTGCTTTGAATTACTAAGTTGGAATTTATTTTTTCATCTCACCTTTCTCAGGATGTGGTAAGATTTTTAAGAAGTTATAACAACAGTAATAGACTTTTCGTATCTTAATTCTGCTCAGGTTCAGTTTCTGATTCTTACTTAATAGTATTTTCATTTGCTGTTTCTCATTCCCTAGCACAACAGTGCAATGTCATGCAGGCGACTGTTTAAATCCAAGCAAGTTTACCTTGAAATTCCCACTCCAACAATTTCATGGACATATTTCTGTTTTTGCTAAACATTCTTTTTATAATAGCTTCATTTTGGGCCTACGCCTACATAACAGGGTCCCTTTAAATAATATTCCATGCCTTGAAACATATAACAAAAACTGTTATATCAAGGCAAGTTATGCAACAGCTCTCTATGGTTTTAGCATATTTACTCTGTCACGCCATATGTGAGACTGCAGCCTCCACAACAAAACCTTTACACACTGAAGTCATTATCTCTGTGAAGTCTGCAACTGGCATTTAAAACTTATTGATGGCCTGGGTATTGGTGGCTCAGTAGGCAGCACTCTTGCCGGAGGCCCAGAAGGTCAGAGGTTCACATTCTGCTCAAAGAGCAAGTTGGACATATTCCAGGATTGTGTGTGGGCTGTGCTAGACTCCTAAAGGGGCAGTCCTTAGGACAGTAAGCGAAACCTTGTCTGTTTTGTGGATATCAAAGTCCTCTTGGAAATGGAAGAGGAAGAGTAAGAAGCAAGTTTCACTTGCCTGAAGCAAGTGCAAATGAATGAAAACGAGCATACTTGCCAGGGACCTGGATTTAGTTGTGTGTGCTAAATACGGAACGGTACAACTACAGTACACTGAACAGTTTTAAACAAGCCATTTTGGTCTTCGTGTTCAAGAGACAGGTACAGACTGCCAGGCATGCTCAGTATTAGCTAACTTCCATAATAGCAGAATGACTTTGGATTCAATTTCACACCATGGAACTATGAAAAATGCACATGTAGTTTCGGTAAGTGAGGAGTCTTAACAAAAAAGGTTTAGCGCTGGTAAAGCTTCAGAGCATACTATATAATTACTGAAAAAAGTCTTCAGCCAAATATCCAAGTCAATACTAGCAACATATATAGAGAATAATATAAATGGAGATTCAACCTGCTCTGGTGTTAAACTTTGATACTTGAATATCCCAGATGTCTCCCTCCTCCTCCTCTTCTTTATAGACAGGTAAAGATGGATCTCTTGAAGGAACTGGGGATCACACTCTAGGCAAAGGTTGGACAGGTGATCAATGTACAGCATGAGATTTTGCCGTGGCTATGTGCCTCCAACAGTGACTGGATCATCTGGTTTAGAAAAACAATTCAAAATTGTAATATTTTCTAGAGAACTTATTTAGGGAAAAATTAGCAAAAGGGAGAACAAATTATTTTAATAACATGGAATGTATCACAGAACTTCTTCCCACAATTATATAGTTCATTTTAAAAATTCATTTATTTCTTATTTAACATTTAGTTCATTAACTTTTTAATTCCTTAGAAGTTAGCCTTTAGAGGATTGTATCCCATTTCCATTGGCAGAATGTGTTCAGTAGTTACCGATGAGATATGAAGTTATTCTTACAAGTTTCAATTTCTTTTTTTGGTGTCTAACACCACCATACAAAGTGCCAAGGCCAGGCCTGGCCCATTATTTAAACAGGCTTTGGAGCAAGCCACTATTTATTAGCCAAATGGGATTCTACTCTGTAGTGCACTTCAGGGAGGTATTCACAGAGGTTAATGTTTGTTAATGAAGATTCATCTCCCAACACTCCCTCCATTGTCAATAGACTGAAAGAGCTTTTTCTAAAGGACCATTCAGAGCACCTAAAGTGAGACCGTTTCTTCTAGCATTTCGGATCATTTTTTATCTACCTATCCTGTATATACTGCTTTTTTTTTACCATCACAGAAAAACAAATAATGCCCTCCTTCCCAGAAATATCCATTAGTATAATGGACCTTTAGGTTTAAGTTTGGTGAAATCAACCTGTATTTAAGCAACAGTGTTTACACACAGTAAAAGGGATCATAAATTACAAGCATCATGACATCTTTAGGCTATCACACAATTAATGTGTAAGCAATGAGCTTCTTAACCAAAACAAGTTAATGATGGCATTATTTCTAGTTTAGAAGCAGAGGAACCCGTAGTATAATCCCAGTGCAAATTTGCAAAGAATTATGAGTTCATTTTGTCACTAAAATATGAAAAGAAGCTATTTCAAGGAACGAAGGATGTCCTCTTAACCTGTGACAACAAATTTGTTTGTTTTTTTCTCTTCTCAGTAAGAAAGCAATTAGGTTTTTTCCCAATAAAAATATCCTTGTCCATATATAAACACTCCTGGTAATCATGTAATTACCTTACCCAATCAGATTAAATTGCTGTCAGTTGAGTTCCCACTGTTGATTAACTTTCGTGTACTCTAAACCTAAATGAAGTCTTTGGTAAAGTCACTTAGTCATTTACAAAGGTGTCTCTATGATTCAAAAAAGTATAACAGCAACATATTATTTGCTATAATCATCAAATATCCAAGGTCACGGATAGATCACAGTGGACCCCTTTTTTATAACCCAAAGAAATACAGAATTAAACTATGTTGCTTATTTTTGTGTTTCTTGCCATGACTTCTAAATGTAATAGTAACCTTTGACCTCCACACATTAAACACCATAATTATGTAATTAAAACTAATTATGCAATTTAACATACATATTTTTGTCCTACAACAGGCAGGTCAATTACCTCACTCATTGACCTTGGAAGCTTTCACAGTTTAAACAAAACAATGAGGCTTTCAATTAATTTTAAAGTACAAACAGAGAAGGAGCAGCAGAACCACAATTCTTCAAGCTAATATTGCATAGATGGATCACTTACAAATCTCTTCATTTTGTATTACATAAAATAAATCCCTTGATAAAAACTTTTAAACGTTTGTCTTTCTTACATTTCTATCATTAGAAATGTTAACACATTTGTGAACAAATCATATACACATTACTTGCCAAATGCAAGCAAGAAAGGAGGCCATAGATTACTTTTTTCTTTGTCCCACTTCTTTTCTTCAGTATGGTTTCCTTTGCTTCCTCCTATATTTCTCTACCTCTCTCCCTGTTTCACCTCCACTTTCTGAAGTCTTTTTCTTTCCCCTTGTTTCTTCGTTATCTTCTCTGTTCCATTGCTAGCTGTAAAACCTGATAGTAATTTATGTATTATCAAACTGCTGTAGCCGTTGTCTTTTCAAGTTTCCACTTGCATCCCTAACCCCATTCACGGGATGGTGTTTCTCATCAGTTCCTGGCTCCTGCCGATGATAATCCAGCACACTGAGGGAACTCTGGACTGCAGAAAGCTACTCCTAAAACAAACATGGTACGTGCTCTAAAAAAGATTCTCTAAAAAAAATTTTCCAGTGTGGGAACTGTGGCACAAATGAGAGACACTTTATGAAATTATTGAAATACGTTTCACCTGGATAACGTCTTTATTCTCTTCATACACTCAGGTAAGCTATATATACTGCACTGAAAATTTTCAGTCTTCTTTCTTTTCATAGAGTAAAATTATTATCATAATTCAACCACATTTTTATTTTCCAGTAAACTAAATCCCATTCACTAAAGAACAATTCTTAAAGCAAGTATAAGCCTAGGAGCTCTACATTAAAAGGATCATGTTCTGCTATCCTGTTTTTTCAATAGCTATCTTAGCCACAAATAGTTCCACCGATGTTAATAGGCTTAGCTGTGAAGTAAAGTGACAGATAATGTATGTATAGGTATACCAATCAAGCTTTAAGTTGTTTTCTCTAAACTTTGTTTTATGGGGGGATCAAAAAATAGCTACTGGCAAAGTACTTATGCAAATCTTTGCAAACTTCTTGGAAGTACAGCAAAAATATCTACAGTGCACTTTGTGTTTCGGTGTCATTTCTAACACCATTTTTGGAGTCCTTTCGGTTCTCTGCTTTAATTAGTCCTGACTTGCACAAGCAGCTCAAAAAGATATCAGTAAACCTTTGACATAATGGAAACAAGGAGCACTGAACTCTGAATGAGGAGTTACAACAGGAAAGAAACAATTTAAGATGGTAGCAGGCCTTATTGCAACATTAAACCTCAAATTGGATCTGATTTATATAAAGTAAACCAATATATTGAAATAGCACCCCAAACTTCTGGACAATAGTTTGAAGGAAAATAACATAGTGCACGCGTAGAAATTCTATGCAAGGGAACGAAAGAGATTACTCCTTATACTCTGATTTAACAAAAAGGTTCCTTCTGTTTTGAACGGAACATTAAAGTTCTAATTCAGCTCATAGAGCATCCCAAACAGAGCAGCAAAAGAATGTGTAAAGGAGTCCAAATATGGTGCTATTGAAACAGAGTGGATTAGAGGAATTGGGACAGAATCCTACAAGTGGCTAAATAGCAGCAGGAGATCAGCTTCACAAACAGCAGGATGCTGTTCTTTCCAGACGTGAATGACATAATACAGGCAAAACAATCAAGATTTTAGCTGATAAATGTATGCATTAGGAAAAGGCATATATATATATATATATATGCTTTCACTGGAGAGTCTTACATGAACATGTCATGTTAATCATGTAAAACAGAATTCTTTATAACATAAAGACAATAATTTTTAAGAGCCCAAATGCAGAAAACACAAGAGTATTTGCTCAACAATTCAGTAAATGGATAAAGCCAAAAGCTTTCATAGTCTGACACAGCTTCAATTCTGTCCTGAGCAATTCTATGTATATCAGGTTAAATATACATAAAAATATTAGTCCAAATATCTAGGATATCTAGAATGAATAGGTAACAAAATCTATGTAAGCCTATTGATTATTCATAAATTCCATATTATAGCAGTAGTATTAGAAAAGTTTTAAGGTTCTGAAGGGAACAGTTGCATTTGTAAAGACTGAGATACCAAAATAAGATGCACTTAATGAAAAAAAGGATCAATAGATCATTTTGATTTCTAAATTTGATGGGATTTTATAAAATTACACTTTCATTCTAAACATCTATTTTTCACTCACACTATTTTCAAAATGCCGTTTAAAAGGCTGAGATTCCACTTACTTTCCATCTTATGCTATAAGCAACCAGAAGAAAATTTATTCAATTGCTTTTTAGCTAAGGAAGCGCAAAACATTATGTGTAAAACATTCATCTGTCTTCCCCAAATTCTTTGCTGTCCTCCACAAAATATCCTTGTGGACTAATTACTTTAGTAAGTTTGAAATAAATTGTACTACTTAGGTCAAGAACAGATTCCAGCCTGGAGTAAAGACCACACTTCCCCTCCACTCTTAGAACACTGAGAGACAAGAATTTCTGGGTGGTGGAGTAACTACAGGAGGCCTGGTAGAGAGCTAAAGAACATTGGAGCACATCACAGGTCCATCCACCACAGCACCCTTTCTCCTGTGGTGGCTCCTGATATTAGTCTCCCAGCTTAAGCAACCTTCACAGCATAGATTCTATGCATTGCAAACAGTATCTCAGCATTTAATAGCCTCTGATGAATTTCCCTCTCCGTCCCCCCCACCCCATGAGTTCATCAAATCTCTTTTTGTACCAGTAAAAACTCTGGCACTCATAGCATCATGTAGCAAAAAGTTCCATAGATGAATTGCAGTTTATAGGAAGAAATACCCCATCCTTCCTACCTTTTTTTTTTAAACTCCCCAACTGCTAATTTTATTTGATACTCAGATTAACTGTAATATGAGGGACAGTAAGTAGCTGTTTTGAATTCACTTCTTTGTCAGGGATGGCTTTATACTTTCTGGAAACTCACAGGCATTTGGTTAAACCTTATTAGTTCTCCAGTTATCAATTATCCAGTTGACTGTTTTCATTCAGAAATCAGTTTAAGAGGCAGCTGTGCCTTTGAGAACATGAGCTATAGTGATTAAGGAGGCAGGACAGAGAAAAGGCCAACCAGAAGCACAAAGACACAGAGTTCCCCTGCCATGGCTTAGGCAACCACATAAGAACATCATGACATTTGCAGAAGACACCTGAAGTCAGTATTCCCTGACCCCTTTCTCAGCACATAACCAGAAGTTCACCTATCATCTTATCACAAAACAGGCATTTCACATCGCATGATTGAGGGAGGGAACGTGACAGATGATGTCTGTATTTTGATAATTTGATGGACATGGAAGTAGATTTATGGTCATTTCTTCTGGAGAAAGACCAGATTACAGAGCAGATCAAGTTCTTGCTAGCTGGCTCCAGTCTATGCATCTTGTCACAAGTTGGCCATCTGTGATGTTAATGTGTATGATTTCTGGAGATCTTTCATAAAACTGTACGATCAGGAATATGAAATGATGTGGAGATAGCCATAGTGTTCAGCAGTTCTAGCTCTAGTACCCTGCTCAGCTGAAAAACAACTAGGCGATGCTGCTTTTCTATTACCTGCACATTGTGCAGTTATTGAAATATGTAGTCATCTTGTTCTCATCACCACAGGGAGTGTGACTTATTTACATGTATGGATGTATTGCACATTTATAGCATGTTTGGTACAGAGCAGAGCAGCTCTGTAAAAGCTGATTAAGACATTATGCTGAACTAAAAATTGGATGCTTTCTGAATATCTGCGTTTTGGCCTTTCCCCAAACGTCTTCCCCCCACAAAGTGAGAGAGGACAGCTGGAGTAGACGGACTTTCTGTACACAAGAGACTTTTTTCCTTTCCTTTTGAAGGTATTACTTGCATGTTATTACATTTACATAAAGGATCTTTATTCTTTCCCATATATAGTAAATTGCACTCCAGTATGTGAACATTGTATAGCCATTTCCCCCCAATACAAAATAGAATTATCCTCACTGTCATTCAAGCTTCCCCCCCCACCCCTTACAAAGAATTGATGCAAATCTATTTTTGTTTGGTCTATTTTATGCTGACAGCAATTAATTCTAAAGCCTACAGCATAAAGACATACAAGTATCACATATGTTTTTAATCTACAAGCAAATTATCCAATTATTTTAGGTAAACTTTATGATCACAACCATTCTTACCAACCCTGACATGATAGGTTATTTTCTTCTTAATGGCTTAAGACTCTCATACACTTCTATGGGGAATATACTCTTGAACATTCCTCATGTTTTACCTCCTGATCTTGAAATGATAATATAATCAATGAGCACATTTTGTTTATACTTATTAGTAAAAAGACACTAAAAGCATGCTGGGAAATAATATTCCATGCCTTAGGACTCAAACAAGTTCTCTTTATAAATAGAGCTTGTGTAAATCACAGACAAAGTTGACAAATTTCATGGATTAGTCATGGTGAAAATATCAGATTTCATGGTTTAAAACAGATTAATAGGAAAATCATATTAGAATCCCGATTATCCAAATTCTGCATGTTTTGAAGAATAAAATGAAAAATAGTCATAGTTCCTGAGTCCATTCACTTATTTACACTTGCATTGAGTCACATATAGAGCGTAAATCTTCCTCATCAACCAAGTGCCTTGTAAAACCTCTGAAATCTATATTTAGCTACATTAGGCAAGACACACTAGAACCAGAACATCAGGAATTGTAGAGACTACAGTACATTCATGCTATTTCAATGCGTTTTTCCATCAAATTATCCTAACGTGAAAATATTTTGTCACCTTATAGAAAAACTAATTAAAGGAAGAAACAGACTTTGAAATGAAAGCTGCTTTTTTTCACAATTATTTATATTTGGTGCATTTAATTAAGAAAGAATCTCCTAAAGAAGTTCCACTTTAACAGAATATCTTGGTATTCTGGTAAAAATATAAAATTCATACCAGTGAAAAACAACATTTGGAGTTAAGAGAAACTATCAGTTTTCATGTAAACTTCATGGCTTTTAAGTCTTTCATGATGATGTAATTTAAAGTGAGGCCTTATTTAAAAGAGAGGTTACATATAACCATGTGATTCAAAGAGACTTGTTGACTATATAACTATTTGGCTTGATGCCTACATCTCTTCTACTTAGTTGTATAGACCACTTGTCATCTTTGCGTATGAAGACAGCCAATTTGTCAGACATTTGCTTTAATTCTTTTTCTTTGTCTTCTTTACAATATCCTTCATATACATCCTGGTCATCAATATCATATATCTGACTGGAGGATGGAAATTCATTTGTGTCTCCGTCTTATTTCCTTTGCATGCAATCCTCCTGGGTCTTATAGGATGTACTTAATAAGAACCACATTATTCTGCTAAAGGAAGTCCTTGAGCAGACTTTGAGAAGCAGTATGGCAAATTAGTTTCAGAACGTGGAAGGTCAGGTTGGAAATAAAAAGCTGCAGTTATCTGCAGTATTTTCTGCAGTTCAGAAAGTAAGAAAAAGAGGTCTAACTTTCAAGAAAGGATTTGTTTGATGTTTTTCCTTTAGAAAGCTGGACTATTTTATCCACAAACAATAATGTGTTGGACATTAGCTGAAACAAATTAAAATTAGCTTTTAGTAAAATTCACATTTTTAATATATGAGCAATCACATTTCTCTTCCAAGTGTATTTAAACGCTTTTGTTTCCACAAACCGAGAACATTGTTTGAAACAAATTCTATACCGTTCAACTATTTAAATTTAAAAGTGTGTTTGAGTTTGAACATAAATAGCCCTTTAGATGGTTGGAAATGCCAGGTTTATAGCTGTCCTTGCAACCTTAATTCTGCCCCCTGGTGTCTATGAATTATGGTTATTGCTAACTAATGATCACACATTATTTTTCACTCTAGGATCTCAGTGTCATTCTGTTCGCAGGCTAAATGTTTCTTACAGAGTGAAGTTGCCTTTCAATACTACCAGTTTTTAAAATGCTGCCTTTGCTAACTATTTCCCTGAAACTATGTTACTATTTGCTTCCTGGGCTTCTCTGTGCTGCTCATCACCGTATCTGGATATCTCTAGAATGCTAACAAACTGCTTTCTGCATCTTCTTTGTGATATGAAAAGAGCATTATTATCTGTGTGGGAAAAGATGGTGCACAGATACTGGGCACAGTTTCAAAAGTCTTTGTTTGTTGCAGATGTCTTGGTCATTCGCTCTAATGCATTAGGCTTACTTGTGTAAAGTTCTTCGGGTTTTATAATCCTTTTCATTTTTTAAACAGTTGTATAGACTTTAACATGTTATATCTGACACACCTCTATAAAATAAAATTGTACATTTTATTTTCCTCATTTTGTTGATGTTAAAAAGTTACTTTTGCCTAGGCAGCCCAGAGAACTGTTAGAAACGGCCTAAAACTCAGAACCATTCCTGGTGCTTCAGCACTGGTTTTGCCCCTGATGACCAGATACTTTTACTACCATAATGGCAGTGTTTTCATTGCTCTGAGGTACTGTGAATGCTCTATACATCTGAGCCAGGTCACAACTGAAATAAACAGAAGTTCACACAATACCTATATTTTGATCTACGCAATTTGTTAGCACATAAGAAATCTGTAGCAAGAGAATGGATAGGGCTAAGTTGACCAATAACATTATTGTTTGTGTCTCTCACAGTCACTGTCCCATTCAATATGCAACTCAAGAATGTATATTTAGTATAATAGGTAGCAAGCATGGAACAGCAGTGAGGTGCTACAGAAAAGGTAGTAAATGGCTGTATAACTGAAAAGCGCTTAACATATACCAAAAAGGGCACCAAAATAAAAATTATATGAGCCACTTTAAATCTGGCACTTCCTAACTTCCAGACTTCTGATTTACACTGTAATGTCCGTTTAATGAAGCCATTTTGTTGACTTGCAACATAAATTTGCTGTATTAAAAGACAAAAGTTACAGACAACTTTAATGATGGCTCATCAGTTTCAGAAGCTAAGTTTGAGCTCTTAACGGTGACAACTGAAGTACAGATAGTCACCATTTAAAATAAACCTCTGGTTATTGGTGATCACTTCCAATTATAGTGTTGTGCACTGAAAGAAAAAGCTGATAGCTTATACACCTGAGCAAATGAAAGCATTTTGGTTTGCTTTGTTTATTGTTAAAACACACTGGAGCATAAATCCATCACTTATTCTCTGAACAAAATCTGAGTGCCTTCTCTGGAGTGGCCACGCAAACTAAAAAATACTGAATTTTGATTCTTTAAATTTACCACCTTTTCTTCCCTATTTTGAAATGGAACTGATCCAAAAATCAGCTGGACTTACAAGGAGCCTTTTTGTTGATTTCACAGTTAGGTGACATACAACTTGGAGGAGTTTGAGCAATGCATATGGTCAGCTTAAAAATATCGGATCTACTCTGGTTTTACCATCTGGTTTTCAATCACACAGACCTCAATGGATTGCTCATTATTTGTTCTAACATCAGTAAATTAGAATCAGCTACAAAATATAATTAAATAAATTTCTTCATAGAAGCAATGAATGCATCATTAAGACCCAATAATAGTCTCAGTCAAGTCTATCAAAAACCTCCCATTTTCTTTGGCAAGAACAGATTAAAACTGAAATACTATGAAAATAGTATTTCTCTCTCTCTCCAGTAGTGAGCTTATGTGTTTTGTGTCTATATTTCATTCTCCTCAGTGATGAAAAAATACTATAATCAGTTTTTGGTTCTTAACATTTTGGGGTGCAAAAACTGGAAAAGACATGTTTGATTTTCTATTGACACTGAAATGAGAAAAAAAACCCACAATATTTCCCTTACAATTCTAAAAAAGAAAAAAAGTAATACAAATTTTGGACTAAATTTGGTCAAAACTTTGACAGAATAGTCTTTCCCCCACCTTCTCATATACTGAAAGAAATAAGTAATCCATGTTCGTAAAGTGTTTTAATGACCTCAGATGAAAATTACAAAAATGCAAAGCAAGTATAATTGTTGTTATTATGATGA
Organism: Fulmarus glacialis; assembly: GCF_000690835.1. NCBI lineage: Eukaryota > Metazoa > Chordata > Aves > Procellariiformes > Procellariidae > Fulmarus > Fulmarus glacialis. The sequence goes on along the minus strand of NW_009223138.1, from coordinate 32,639 downwards.
AAACGTCTAGTTCTACTCACTGCGTTCATTGCCTTAAGTAACACAGTGGGTAGCCTGTTATTACTAAAGGAATAAACTTTTTCATCAAACACTCTTTATAAAAATATTTCCCTGGAAATGTAACACAGCATGTAGCAAGACTACTACAATTTTCCATCAACTATGAGTACATGCAGCATAGGTACTGTATTTAGATAATTTTACTTGAGCTTTTTGGCAATAGTTCCTCTCAAGGAAACCTACATTAACCTGAAATTTAGAGTCTGTTATCCCCAGGCCAGCTTCATTGGAATTTTTAATATGGCACTGTCTATTCAACAGTTGTGTGTAAAATGCCAATAAACTGGCCAGAAAAGAGCTGAAGGGCTAATTGCCTTTTAACTCCACTGTGATGATAAAGTCACGTAGAAAGAAAGGAAAAACTCCCACTGCTTTAACAAGTTTATCTGACTGCCACTTTAACATTCTCTGTCTGCATGCACTTTAGTGCATTCACCAATAAAAGGATAAAAGCATTCAAAATCCTATACCCTCAATAACTAAGAAAGTCCAGATTCAAAACGTCTGCTCTGCTGGAATCAGCCCATTAGGTCAGCTAGATTTTTGCGTGGTACTTGATTTCAGCTCTACAGTATATACCAAGAAAAAATTTCCTTTTGATGCAAAAGGAAAAAAACCCTTAGGAAACTGGAGTGAGAGAAGAAAAGGAAGGATACCGTTTTGAAATTATAATAAAAAGCAGAAACTGCTTCTCACAGATGAACGGTGAAATAGTGCCAAACAAGTCAGTGCTGAAATTCCCATTGACTTTAATAGGGCAAGGATTTAATCTCAAAATAAAATACAACACAGGAAAATATAGCATCATTTAATTTTTAATGCTGGATAAATATATAATTTCAATTTTCAATTATTCTCTGTTCCTTCAACCACATTTTATAGTCTTCTTTTCTATACTTCCCTCTTCAAAAGTCCAGTTTTTTAAATACAATTTTTTCATCTGATGAGATTTTCTCTCTCTCTCTAGTTTTCTGCACTTTTTGCACAGTGTTATTTCTTATTAATCCATAATTAAAAGTAGGCATCAAAAAAGATCAGTTATGGAAGTCAATATTTATAGACAAAAGGTGTATTTTCCTTTGCCAGTTGAGTTATAACCATTCTTCTCCTACTTGATTCCACAAAATGAGATGGTTATTAAAAGACATTTCACAGCATGATTGAAAGGAAGAAGCTAATGGTCACCTAATTTTTTGCCAGACCTGTATTTTCATTTTGACCAGAGAAGGAACACAATCAGCTCTGATATTGAATTGACCTGTTCCACTTAATAAAATAAAAGCAGCAATAGAGGCATTGTGATTGCCAGCTGCAAACCACTGAGTGTTGTTTTTCTATTAAAAATCTCTTCCATGTTTTTCTTATTGTAACCTGGAAAGAGTACAAAATCTGAAATCCAAAGGAATTTCTATAGAAAAGAATACTGTTAACACCAAAAGTTCTTCAAGTACTCACAAAAGCAAATGTTATATCATATTACAGTAAAATTTAAAAGCAGAAGTTCAAACTAAAAATGAAGTGTCCTTCAAAACAGACTTATGTGCATCAGAGCCTATGCATTAATGCACTTATTTCCATACAGTTCTGCATTTCCTTTTGCCATCACTTCATAATTTGTTCCAGATTTTGTTGTTTTTTTCACATTTGAAGGCACACTATTCCACATTTGGGTGATGAAAGACTGAACTGGATGGAAGTACAGTGAAATGTTAGAGAGAGAATGAAAACAAAAATGAAGTTAAATTTTCAATTTATAAGGTAGTAACGAAACTAAAGAAAATTTAGTGCTCAAGGAGACCCAGAATGTTCATGTTCACAGTACAAAATAAACAACTTTGCTACCCTTCCAAATTTAAAATGCCAATAGCTAAGGGAAGTAATGAATTTATCCATAACAATACACTACTTCTAGGTTGTCACTGCAGTTCAGGGATATTCTTAAAGCTTAGATCTTTGTTACTAGATTAGAAGGCAGAGTAAACTAAAAGATCAAGCTAATCTAGGATAAACTTCTTTTCACAGTTCAAAGGCATTGGCCTTTCCACAGGTTCAATTGCAGGTTTCTTTGAAGATGTGCCCTAAAGTTCATTAAAGAAATTTCACTGACTTGAACTGATTTCAGCATTAAAAAGATAATGCAAGAGCTTCATTGCCAGAAAGAACCTGACAGACTGACTTTGAAGCTTTTTTAGGTGGTATTAGATCTTTTTTTTTCTTCCACTAAGAGCTTACTTTATTTAATCAGATCTTTATATTTAAAACCTTAAGAAAACTTTAAAAATTAAATGAAAGAAATCTTGAAAACACAGATTTTAAGAAATCCAGTAAAAAAAATCATTACTTAATTCTTTCTGCAGAATCCAAACTCAGCATCACTGATTTTTTCCTCCTCATTGACTGTCCTTAACAATATTTCCAGGTGGTAGTGCACACAGTGAACTGTCAGTTATTGCTTACGCACCAGCTAATCTGTGCATAGAGCTTTACAAAAAATATAATGGCAAGAACAACTGCAGTCTTTAACAATGTAAGATTTAGACAGATTTACATAGCCTTGACTTAATAATAGGTGCTCCATAGCCTGTGTCAATAGTAATTTGAAGAGGAAAACACTGTTTAAGATTTTTCTCAACCTCTGCTGAAAACAAGAGAGACACATTTGCTGATTATAACTTCAGAGTTACACCTGGTCATTAAGATAAACATTTGTTTTTTACACTGGGCTGAATGCTAATTTGCTTATTAAGAAAAAAAATAGTAATTGTTGGTATGACAGTCTTAGGAAGGGGACTTTATTAATAAACTAGCTGAAGGGGAGGCTCTGCCTAGAGAATGGGAATGAACATACTTTCAAGATTTGTTATGAAATAGCTTGCAGTGTATTACAATTAGACACTTTTTAAGTATATAATGCTACACTGATGACATGAAAAAAATTAACACACAGAAAATTTCCCAAAGCAAGGGTAAGCATATCAGCATCAGTGTTCAGAATAACCAGGCACCCTCTAGCAACACAAGCTGTAGTTCCTAGTTACTATAGACTTCAGACTTCTGCACCAGACTCACAAAATGGTATTATTGAATTTTATTTGATTTCATATTTACTCTAAATACTACCTTACTGACCAGATCCTGTCAAATAAAAACCCCATCATGGAGTCTGACAACTATTCTTTTGTAAACACTGCTGATGCATGGAACTTGCCTTCTTGGACAATAAATTCTACATATTTGGGTCAATTAAACACTTGCATTGCCTCAAAAAAATTCATACAGGACAAGTCAAATGTTCTGGCCATACTCTATTCCACCTTTAAGTTATTCTACCTTGAACCTTTATGAGAAAATCCTAAAGAGAGAACTGTCATATGTACCAAGGTTTATTTGAAACACATCGTCCTTGGCTTTTTGATGTGTCCTTTGTTACCCTCTTTCTTCGTAAAAGCACGCAGCTGTCTCTTTAAGTCCATTTATTTTATTTATTTTGCTTTTTTGAGTTCAAGATTTTATCTTGTAGATTAAAAAAAAAATGACAGAACTACCAATCAACGTTGACACATTTAGGCCTTCTAGTAAAAGCTGTCAGGCTCTGCAGCCCACTCGAGGAAACTGTGTTTTATCAGAATAATGGAATTGATTTCAAAATGATTATTTAAAAAATTACAAGATGACGGATACAGGTATAAATACTGAAGATAAAACACTGAAAGCAAATCTCTTGCTGTATATTCAACCTCTTGCAATGATGAAGCAGCAAATATTTTACTGATTAAAAAGATATCGAGAAGCTGATCCGTCTGTCACCCAGCTTAATGTTAACCGCATAATGTGATTAAAGGCTAGACACATATCAACAATTTTTTTTATATTTACACAATGAATTTCCATAAGTTTGTCTACTTGCATACAATCTACTTAATGTGTATTACACACACAGAAAAAACTTCTATAGTATAACAACATTATCAGCTTACAAGTTCAAACAAGCAAAATGTAAAAAGTTGCAGAATTGAATTTTGTACCTTATTAGATATTAGTTATGATACAGTCCTTAATTCTGCATACTGTGTTTTTCCCCAGGACTCCTGCCTCAATCAGTACACAGATGGATGTCAGGCCCTCGCCCATGACCAACTGGCCAACATTTTTGATGCATCTTACCTTCAAGCTTGGTTAATTGAATGCTCTTCAAACACTACTCTCAAAACGGAACTATTAATTTCATTCAGGCTTTTCTAGAGCATTCTTTATTATGACATTTCTGCATTCATTTACCTGAGTATCAGCATCCACTACTCAGTCGACTTACAGTTATCCTCACCTCTCTGGACTCTCTTCCATTACTTCCATTAGGGATTTTGCTCAGCCAGTTCCAATTTCCCCTCCAACTTCTATATTCAATCATTCTTATTTGCATAACCTGACCTTCACCATGCCCTCCAATCCCCATCTCACAATACCCTCCTTCACAGTTTAGCAGTCCCAATTTTTCTCCTTGTCTCCAACCACTACTCTCACCTGTTTGCACAGCTACCTCAGTTCTACCTTGGCCCTGCAGCTGATTTACCCTTTTCTCGTCTATTGAGATACATTCCCAAAGTCTTTTCTCTCCTGCCTCAAGGTTTTTCACCAGTCTCAGTCCTCTCTGGATCTCATTCTCGCCCCTCAAATCAACTTGTTGAGAAAAATCCCAGCTATGGACTAGCAGATGACACAGAAGATACAGGAGAGAGAATCCCTCAGCTTCAGCTCTGGACCTGGCACAACAGAAGCCATCCCAAACTGAAAATAAGGGAAATCTTCCTCAGCCCCAGAGTTGATCATGAAGACGGAACCCTAGTTGCTAAAACCTAATGATGTCATGCAAAGTGGGATTCTTCTAAAAGCCAATAAATTAACCAAATTTAACAAACATTTACTTCGACAACAACAAGTACATCCATGAAATGAATACTATCCAACTGCTAAAACTCAGGACACCATCTTGAAGCAATGGGATCAGTAAATTTTTCAAAGAAGTTTCCACTTCTGTTGTTTACTAGTATGGGCTTGGGGTTTTTTTTACCTATATCCTCTGTCTTGGAAATAGCTGAGCCTCTTCAACTAAGCACATGGAACCATTTGTGCAGACTATAAACTCTTGAGACAGATACCTCACTTGGCAAGTGTCCCAAGTAATTTTATAAAATTATCCGCTAAAATAAAGGGTTTCTTTACGGGAAAGGTCAGACAACCTTTAAAAGAAGAAAGGATACTAGGCAGGTTTGTAAACTGGGAATATCTAATGCAGATAAATAAACCCATACTACTGCTTTATTGTAATAACCTATTTAGTTTGCTTCTTTTTGTTGTCAGAACCAGAAAGTGCTGTAATTATATAATAAAGAGTTAATAATTATTTGTTAAAACAGCTGAAAAACTCTATTAAAAAAAAAAAAAAAACAGCAGAACAAGTTAATAAATACTATAGAAGTTCTTTGTAAAAAACTATACTGATACAATTTTTATATATTGATATAATGATATTTACATATTGATATATTAATACATATTTCACATATTGATGTAAATGTTCATGTATTGATATAATTTTGGGGTCCTTCTTGCTAAGGACAAAAAAAAATCTCCAGCATGATAGGAATAAAAAATTGTTGTATACATAAATATTCAATAGAAGGAAAAAGGATATGTAACGCTTTCAAGCTACAGTATTGCCTGAGAGAATGTTGCTACTTAGAGCTGATAAAATATATTTAAAGTTATCTCAATAAATAAATCAAGAATTATTTTTTGCTTTTAAAATTTTGTAAAATATTACTGTTCAAAATGAAGTTAGGGGTACAATTAGTCACAAACCAGGTCAATACAAATAGATAAATACAAAATAATTTATAAACAGGTCATAACATCTTTGTAATTCAGTTTCTCAAAATAGAAATATAATAGTTCCTACTTACGCATTATTTTGTGAAGTTTAAATTTATTAAAAAGAGTATACATTATTAATAGTAATTAACACCAGATATTGATTATGATTAAAGATGCAATCAAAGGCCTCTCAGAGGAACATAATGCATAAACTATATACATAATACCTAAAAAGAATGGGCTGCTTGAACAACACCCTTACGCTTCAGCAGTGAAGGTAAAACTTGCTTTTATAGTTTGATGTAAAAGGTAATGGTTGACTTTCAACTGACATTGATGGATTGTAGATCACACCTTCAAACATAGCTGGATGAATTCCAGTTTTCATAGGTGTGATATCACTATCAGTATTGCTACCACAGTCAAATAATTGACCAGTGACATCACACTCAAATTGTAAGATTTTATTTTGAGTCTATGGGCTGCCATGTGTTTAATACTACAGTGTACCATGAGGGCCCTTAAAGCATTTCCTTTTAATTTTTTTTCTTCTGTTAGCTGGGTTATTAACTGTATTAGCAGTATTTCCTATTCTGCATATAGGAAATACCTGCTCATACCAGTAATACCTTGTCTAACTGTAAAAAAACTAAAAGGAAACTATCCACTATCCTACACTCCATAAATACATCAAGCTCTTAGGCACATAAAAGTGAGACCCTGCGATCCCTGGTTAATACCAGATAGATCTCTGTTAGAGTATTTTGGCTCCTTCTACACACATCCCACCATTAAATTTCATTCAGCTTAATCGTGTCCTAACTAAAATAATTGTCACCTGCTATTATTTATTTTATTGAATGTGAATGCTTACTATAAGAAGAGAAAAAACAACTAAGTAGAAGAAATGACAGCAGTCACAGCCATTTGAAATATAAGCATTTGTCAGTTTTTATCATATAATTATAAAATTAAAATGTAAGATATTTTAAAATCAGATTTATTTGGTGACAAAAAAAATGGTTGTCTACAATGTCTGTTGAATTCAGCAAATATATTGCCTTATTTTTTAGGGCAAGGACCATTCATAAGAATACACACACATTTTATCTTCCTTGGGCTCTTGGGAATGACTGTTGTTCTGCTAACATACTGTATATTTTATTCTATGGGAATGCTATGAAAATTCAACCTCATTAAATTAATGCCTCACATAAAATTCAAAATTGTTGGTTCCCCAGGACGATAGTGTACGGAGAATAACTTTGTTAGCATATTGCATTTCCCTTAACTTTTAGCCTATTAATGTCCACATCAGAATTCCATTTTTGTAAAGAGCGTAAGCTTAAGATACTGGCTTTTTTTTAAGTCTATGAATGAAGTGAAATGACAAAAGCCTTGGTTTTTTCATTTCAAAGGTAAAAAGACCAAACTGCATTTTAATCCATTCATTAAAACCTTAAAATCAACACAGTCTGAAACCTGAGCTAAGTCCAGGATACATTGTTCCACTGAAATTCTATATTAATTAAATATTTGAAAGGTGCATCTTTATTTCTACAAAGATTACTTTTAAATAATAACAACTTCAAGCATCCCTTAGTTGTACACGTTAAGTTACATTTAGAATTATAAAGAACATTCTCTTTTCCTCTTAGAGGAACGTGAAGAACTATATACATCTGAAAACATTTTATTTTTTAAAATTTAGTCATCTCATTTCTGTTTTTTTGTACCACAAACAGATGCAGAAATGTATAATATTCAGTATAGACATGTCTAAAAATGAAAGGCAACAGAGTATAAGCCAGAGTCAAATTCCTTCTCAGCATTAATTCCACCCTTTTTTCCTCCACCATGCATTCTTGCCCCTTCTACAACAGTCCTTGAAGTTTAGCAGCTTGAAATCATATGTCTGTCCGTTAAGCTGCTAGGTATGTGGAAACAAAGTTTTTAGGAGACCCATAAAATCAAACAAAATCAGACTAAATTATCTGCTGCTGATCTGCACTGATACATTACTGCTAGTCACTAAACCAGCCACTTTAGGTCCTGAAAAAAATTCAAGGGGCAATGAGCCATGATATGCAACTTCATTGAAAGCTAGTTAAGCACATTGTCAGACAGAAAAAGCATTTTCGACCCCCTTGGTTGTCAACTTGGAGAACAGTAAGAGTGATAATTACCTCTTTAGCACTAATAGAGACCAACTGAGGTATTACAGCATGAAAGCTCTTTCATTACACAAACTGATCTCCTACTGACTAGGAATGCATTCAACTATTTTTTAATTCTGGGATAGAAATTATGGACAAAATTTGTACAGAGGCCTACCTGAAGAAAATAAGGCTACACTTCAATCACTTTCTCCACTGTCATGCCTGGGCAGATACCTTCTCCTATATGCCAAGTATCTGAGATCAGATCAAAATGTGGTTCTTGGGCTTTCACTGCTCCTTCTTTTCCTTTTGGAAGACAGCATATCACACACTCTGCTTTATTTACCTCCCACTATAGAGCTGCAACCGAGCAACTACGTTTTCTTCTCACTCCTCTGCTCTTTCTCCTATATCACACACAGAGTCTGTTTTCCTCTTAGGTTTATACCTTCTAAGGCAAAAAGGGAACTGGAGCAGTCATTTAAACTGTGTTCCATAGTGTTCCAAATCTTTTCAGATAACCTGCTAATTCTAAATGAAACTAGCATTAGCCACAATTGTAGAATTAGTCACAACTCCCTCATATTTGCTATTAAAGACAATATGAAAAGGTGTGTAAAAACTAAATATTCAGTATGTATTTGTGCATGAGCTTCCAGAGGAAATTCTTGATCTTGGAGGACAGCAGTGTGCAGGTGGTGAGCAAGTTAAATCTTCCTTATTTTATAATGAAATTCTTGACACTTCTCGAGGTCCTTTGCTTTGTATAATTTCCCTCATGGTTAAAGCCATGAGAAAACAACTGATAAAGCAGAATTCCCTCCATGACATTGTGCATAATGTATCTTGAAGTGAATCCTTCAACAGATCCAGAATATTTTGTTTAGCTGGAAAAGTGCATCTTAAATGAAGGGTTTAGAATGACAGAATCCACCACAATTTTTTGATGTTTAATTGTCTTCCCTGTTACAAATTTCTCTCTCATCTGTCCTGTGAATTTTTTTGGTGTGAAATATATTAGGTCCCTCACAAGTTTCCAGTCATCCTAAGTGGCTATTTGCAATTTTCAATGCCTGAATGTCATGACAGTGGCTTCTCAGCACTTCATCCCCTGTTTTGCTCTACAGTCATGACTGCTAGTTTTGTCTGCTTTATACTCTTCACTCATCAGACTCCTTTTACTTCTGCATCCTGCAAGAGTCATATTTCTAATTTCCACTTTCTCTGTTCCTGCTCTCACTTTGCAAAATATCACTGGAAAAAGCCTCATATCCATGAGGCTTCCTTTGTTACAAATTTGTTCTTTTCTTCCATTTTTAATAAGCTTACTTTGTTAAAATTATTTCTACTAGCCATGACTCATTCCAAGATCCAGATATTTATTTGCCATTTCTCAAGTTTACCTCCCAGCATATTATCACTATTTTGCTCTGAATGGTCTTGTCAACTTTTTCAGCTTGTCACGTATCGTCATATAAGTTATCTGACAAAATGGAAATACCAAAAAGTAAAGATAGAAACAAAAAATATTTTAAAAAATGTATCCATATGCAGATGTGGGCCAAAAGAGGTACTAGAATGTTAAAGTGATAAAAACTGAGAAAGCATGTCACCTATCATAAAAATGATAAAAATTAGAATTTTTTAGGTTAGATACATTAGTCCAGAACTACTAAAAACATGTTTCTTTTATCCACTGTTTGACCTATACACTTACCTGAAAAGAGGTAAAAAATAAACTGAAGAAACACAAGAATCATAATCTCTTTTTTTTCCTCATGAGACAAAATTAGACAAAATGGAACCTTCAAGAATTAGTAAAGTACAAGTAAATCCCAACTTACTCCCTAGTTTCTGGCTGCTGTATTTTAAATGACCGGGATAAATATACGAGGAAACAACTTGAAGAGTTAAAAATAAAACTGAATAAGAAATAAGAGTATGGATGACTGAATGATGTGATGAAATACTAGAAATTATTGAAGGCTTTAAAACTTTGCCTGCTATTAATAGATTAATCGTCAACTATAGCAATACTCATAATATACTGAAAATACTTATTATAAAGTAAAATACAAAAAAACACTGGCATGCCTTGGTTATGTATTGCTTATGATCTGAATTATGACAGTGTGTGGGTTAAAAGTATAGCTACAATAGTTTTGAATCATGTTCCTAATTATGAATCTTGCAAGCCAGCATCTCCTAATATTGAAATATCCACCCTTGATATTAATATCCTAGCTTCTTTATGGATTCAAGTTAATTACCAACATTTGAAAAATATTTTGGCTCTAATAAAATAAAACTTGTTTATTGTTGTTCCAACAGATATATCAACCCTGTCCTCAAACACTCCAAAACCTTTGGCTATAAGAATAAGCATCTTCTAAGTCTTTGATTCTTTGGATACTTATCTTCTCTGAGTACATCAAGGAAAATAAACAAATAAATAAATAACCCAACTTTGAACTGCTATGCCTAAGACCTTTCAGTAGCAAACAAAAATACTTGACTGAGGTATGTTACAGTAAGGATCCAAACATCATATATACAGTACCATGCCACACGCTTAAAACAAGGAAAATCAGAGCCACTATAAAAAACAATCTTATGTTTTCTAATTCTCTCTAAACACACAAAACATTTTATAAATCAATATGATGCACATTAGATGTATGTCTTCATCCTTCTGTCATATTTTGGTTTTGATCATTGGTTTGGAATACTTTTTTCTTTTTCTTTTTTAAGTATAAGGTGAAAGGAAAAGCAACAATCACAGATTGGTTTACAAAGCAAATGATCAGGTAAGATCTATGGAACACTTTCAGGCACTAACCATCTCAAACACTTACACTCCTGCCATGCCTGGTTAGTTCCCTATATTCTCAGAGCCGTTATCATCAGTTATGAGGCAGGCACAGTTACAAATTGACAAAAAAAGTCTTTTCCACTCCTAAGTTCTGGAAGCTTTTCCCACATCAAATACTTCGTGGGAGACATCACTGGAGGAGGCACAAAATGATCCAGGACTCAATAACATGCTCAGTAATGTAAACTACACATTAATAGCTCTGCTACAACTACACAGCACGTGGTTGTAACGCACACAACAAAGCCAAGGAACACAAGTTAAGTTGTGGATCTCAGCTGACTGAGCTCAGCCTCTTCTTTCAATTGTCCTTTCCTGTCTCCACATTTTTCATTGAGCAGCTACCCTCACTGAGAGGAATTATTCACCACTGTCTGTATAAATAATGACAGCTATGATTATAGTATTCCTCTGATATTTCAAAAATCAATACTCCTGCTAAGGTTTATTAGATAAAGACTGCCTTGTCTTCTGTTGTGAGTAAACATTCAGTGTGCCGTCAACACACAAACTACAGATCTTCTTACTATGAACAAGAAAAGCAAAGAAACTATCTTTCAGAGACAAAAAGCCTTAACAGCAAAACTACATATCAATCCTAGCAATTTACACTTTTAGAAATAATATCATTTCTACACCTACAAACAAAAAGTGAAATGTATCAGGTAATGATGGCTTCCGGAGGAGATATTCAGATTAAGTATCTGTTTACCCCATGCAGTCAAAATTGATGGTAATTGAAACTTCCTAAGGAAGGTGGGAAATCACTCACTTCAGAGCAAGAGAATGCAATGGCTCTAAGGGTGAGCATGCAGCTTTTCCAGCTCTCCAAAGCCTGTCACAATCCTAACAAATTGTGGGGCAAAGCTTCCCCTGCCCCCCAAAAAGGTCTGCGCAAGAATGCCCAAGAACTACTATTTTCTAGAATTGCTTTCAATAAACTTCCCTAAGTGCACATTTCCTGATTTGTGACATGTCCTGCGATTTACTGAAAGGGAAAATTCAAAATCACACTGCTCATAACATTCAGAATTATTGATTTCTATTACAATTGTACCTATTATCCATTCAAGGACTTAAGTCCCATCATGCTATTCACAGTATAAATACCTTTTGTCCACAATTTTCGCAACTTAGGATAAAAATATAAAGAAACAAATAAAGGTGAGATGAAGAGTAGATACAGCTCTGATTTGAATTAGTATTTATCAGCTTTGCTTGTCACTTGCCCCTTTTTTGTCAAACAGAAGTTAATAGCCTTTAAGGATAATTATTAGTGATTTAAAGGGCGACACGGTGGTGAGTTTATAGATTTGGACACAGCTTCCCCTCACCTGGAGGAAACATGAGAGAAACAGTGAAGTTATTAGAGGAACAAGTAGACTATTCTAGCAATAAAGGCTGGACTTCCTGATGCAGCCAAGGAGGGAATGACATTGTGTCCTGGAATATTGGGTCTAAATGGTAGAGAGCCAGTTTCTTACTGAAGATGTGAAATCCAAAATGAGACAAGCCTAAAATGTTTTAATTTATTGCATACTTTCCTGAGCACCTCAAAGACAAAGTTTACTGACCAGCTTTCATCCTCAAACCTGGGACTATTTTTTCTACTGCATTAATAGCAGATGCTCGACAGAAAGCAAGCAGATATGGAGATAGAAAATAAGGAATGTTCCTTGAGAACAAAACTACAGCAATATTTTGATGCACAATGAATTCCCAAAGACCTGAAGACTACCATTTAGAAATCTAATTAGGTTAAAAGTGTTGATAAAAGATATTCATAACACATTTTATACTAACTTTACCAGAGATTCAGGGCCAAAACTGATATGCTTATAGTATAAAAATAGCAACCACTACATTTGCCCCTGTACTTGGCCCTGGTGAGGCCGCACCTTGAATACTGTGTTCAGTTTTGGGCCCCTCACTACAAGAAGGACATTGAGGTGCTGGAGCGTGTCCAGAGAAGGGCAACGAAGCTGGTGAAGGGTCTAGAGAACAAGTCTTATGAGGAGCGGCCAAGGGAACTGGGGCTGTTTAGCCTGGAGAAGAGGAGGCTCAGGGGAGACCTCATCGCGCTCTACAACTACCTGAAAGGAGGTTGTAGCGAGGTGGGGGTTGGTCTCTTCTGCCAAGTAACTAGCGATAGGACAAGAGGAAATGGCCTCAAGTTGGCCAGGGGAGGTTTAGACTGGACATTAGGAAAAAATTCTTTACTGAAAGAGTAGTCAGGCCTTGGAACAGGCTGCCCAGGGAAGTGGTAGAGTCACCATCCCTGGAAGTATTTAGAAGACATGTAGATGAGGCGCTTAGGGACATGGTTTAGTGGGCATGGTGGTGTTGGGTTAACGGTTGGACTTGATGATCTTAGAGGTCTTTTCCAACCTTAATGATTCTATGATTCTATATAACACAACTGTAATACATATCTTCAGGCATGTCAGCATTAAGTTTTCTAAAGGGTTCAAGAGCTTCCAATGAAAACCTGCCACACAAGTTAATAGAAGGTGCTTGGGCAACATATTACCAAAGCTGTTGACCCTGAGGATTGTCTTACATTTTAGATAGTGGACCTAGGAAAGCTTTGGGACAGTCTCCAAAATATGCAAAAAACGCAAACGTGCATTTTGGAAAAAAAGGAGAGATGTTTCAGTGACTGGCGTTTGAGTGCACATACATGATAGAGGAGCAGCAAAACCAGAACAGGACTGACATGGAGGAGAAATTAAAGCACAGCTAGAGAAACTCCGATACTGTGACCTGGATAGCTGTGTGGACTGAATGTTGCCAAAACCAGGATAGGACATCAAGTAGGTACGGCACTTCTACTTTATTTCTTCCATGCTCAGGAAAAAACAAGCTGTGTATATTAGAACACAGATCTGTAAGTCTTTAACAAAGACAGTTCACTATCAATTGTCTCTCTTCCTGGAATAAGTGCACCGGGCCCCAAACACTGACAAGATAAGAGTGGTAAGTTCATCATTGCATTGAACAGCTTGGATATTCATAGCATCTCACCTTGGTGGAGATGGAAGAGCCATTTATATTGGAAGAGATTAGATCACCCATTAAAAGTTCTAGTAACAGACTTACCTTCGAAGAACAAGAGCAGCTGTATGTACTGCTGTGAAAACTTACATGCACATCTGGGCAACATTTGCTTCATACAAAAACATATTTTATTTGTATTTCATACAAAAGATATTTTATTCCAAATTCTTTACCTACTTTAGTAGGTGCATTTATTCAATTCTTGCTTTGATTAAAAAAATAATAAAGTGACTTAGAACCAAAATTTCCCAGCATTCATTTAAAATTATGCAGTTTGGTTTTGGTAACATTTTTAAATGCATAACTTTTCCCTTGTACAAATGCAAATATAAGCTTCCCCCAAACACATGCCAGTAACTATATCTGCCAAGTCTCATGTGTTAAACACAAAATTCATTCTTTTGGCCTCATCTCATGCTCTCCTGCTGCAAGACCTCATGCATTTACAGCATTGGTGCCTCTTCCTCTCTCCAAATCCATAACCAAATATGCCACATGCAACTGACAGGCTAATCAACCATGCGTATCCAGGGTAACTTAGATGGCGGTGGGGAAGTGACAGGGGCAAGTCATGCAGCTGAAAAAGCATGCTATGAGGCCTGCATGGGCTGGGCCGTCTTTATCATGTGAGCAAACACCCATCTCCATCACTTACACAGCTCACATGTTGGGATTCCAATAAAGTGAAAGGGCTGGAGTGCGTAGGAGGGATTAACATGTGGAAAATCAAGTATGGAGGGGAAACACTTCTTTTATGATGCACAAAACCCGTTGGTGTGGTCAACAGATGGAATATAGCCAGATGCTCATTACAGCAATGCTATTGACATTGCTACAATTAAGGTAAGAGTCACTGTTTCCACTGTAAACTCCTGTTTGCAAGACCTTATAAATTGGCCGTAAAACTTCACTTCAGGCAGAACCTTAACACACAAGGTCTCAGCATTAAAGTATGTTTCACATATATTAAAAAAATGGTGTGCCTTTCAGATTACATGGTAGCTCAAAACAGGTTTCCCATTCTTGTTCTAGTATTCTCTGCACTCCTTGCACTCAGAAAAACCTTTGTGTCTATTGAGTAGAATGATGGAATTTTCCATTCTAATTACAATTTTCCATAGTTGGTAGCAGTTTCATTTCTTATTTTACTATCGCATTAATAAGCTAAGTTGTTAGCTTTGGAAAACTGGTTATCATCTTTTGAAACAGTATTTTTAATTCACACCACCTCCTATATATTCATTTAACATAATCAAAATACTGCTTCATATAATAAAGCACCTTGGTTGAAAAGGATGCATTATAGTTTTTAGCCTATTTTCCTCACATAAACACCCACCCCCGCAATGTAAAACAAATTCTGCCGGCTAACACAGTATGTTATGCTTTGTCCCTGAAGTAAGAGGGAAAAATTTCCTTGGATTTCAACAGGAGCAGACCCAAGCTTTCAAAATACATGGGTGCGTAACACTATAATTACTTCTTATTTATAGAGTGCTGACAGTAGGCTCAGTGCTGTACAAACAAAAGAAGACATGGTCCCTGCCCCTTGGGGCTTACAATCTGAAAACACAACAATTGAGGCACATAAAACATCAAGTGGTGATACAGTCCACAGTGGAACACTGACGTGTTTGTTTTCCTATAAATAAATCGCTCTTTGGGGGTAGAGAGAAAAGGGCTAGATAGTCTTCTTCAATTTGTTTTTTAAGAGAGGATTTGAAAGAATTCATATTCCTGGCACCCAGTCTTCCAAATTCCCCATCAAATACGACTATGAGAAAAAAATAACCTATAATATGCAAGGACTTAGTAAACAATTATTGTTACAGAAAAAAAAGTTTACATTCCCTTTAGAATGAGCTGAAATGCTACTGTATGCTGTATTCCTCAACTATTGAAAAGCACACATCATCGTTCTACTTCTCCATAGAATGTAACTGTGTCTTTATACATCCGCATAACTGCATAACTAACCACAGTTAGTACTCTGATTGGTGAAGCTATCTACAGCAGGGCAGGATACTGCACTTTTCAGTAGAACCTTTGTGCCTGTGAAACTTGGATTGAGATATACAAAACCAGTGCACTTCCTTTTAAAGAACAAATGCAGCTGGGTTTTTTAAAGCTCAAGAATGACACTGGTCTAACTGCTCTAAGACAGGGTCCATTTCAGCAGCCCTCCAGGAGAAAGAGAACATTCTATTCCCTTCCAGGCACTTTGCTGGTTATGTTCTCAGCAGACACTGAATCAGACTCACCCTATTCTACAGAACCAGTCCTTGCTTTAGTATCAGTAGTTTTACACTTAATTTAATCAGATCAGCTACAATGCAAACATTAAAGTAAGGCCAACCACTCCTTTCTCCTAATTTCATCTCTTCTGGGTCGCGACAGCTTGTGCCCTGTATGTCTTCCTACTGCCAAATTAAGTTAGGAAAAATGTTGAAAACAGGAAGACAGTTTGGCACATGCAACACTTAATCCCAACCAAAGTGCTAATGTTAACGCTTTTGAAACACTCCCCAATTGTGTATATGACAAAATCCAGTCAAAACTTCGCAAGAGCTAGATCCTGCAGCTAGTAAGCTCCACAGTGCAAGTGCCTGAGACTATGGCTTTGCATTCTTCACATAAACTTCTTATGACCTATGGCTTCATGGCTGGATACAGTTTTTAAATTAATCCAGCCTTGATTATTTATCACACTGGATCAGTGACAAGTTTTTTAAAAAACTATTCTTTAAATAAACATTTACACTGTTAACTTAATAGGCTGTAATGTCTTCACAGAATTATAGGGTGGTGGTTTTGTTTTGTTTTTTTAAAGTGACAGATCAAGACTGGAAGGCCTAAAATTTGACCTATCCTGGCAGTGATCCCCCTTTCCATTTATTTATTTTTCTAACCTGCTTGCCACTGGTAAAATTAAATTAATGAAAGGCAAGTGATATTAATATAAAAATAATCAAATCAATGTATAGGGCATATAAAATAACATAAGAATTAACAATAACATAATAATATGAAATAACGTGCAAGCTTATTTGTTTACTGCAATGTCCAAGTAGTTTGTGCCTTTCTAAAAAGTTATTTAATTGAGCAAATGTTGAGATTCTAAAAGCAGAAAGTGTAACTCCTTCCACGGAGGCACCAGGAAAAATACTCCTGTCATACACATGGAAGAGAAACAAGAGAAACACACCTGTACTGCATGGATACCCACAACCTATCTGAACAGCATGCTGGTAGAAAGAAGCTCTGCCAAGGGACACGGTAGCCTTAACTTTAAGGGTCAACTTCCAGGACATAGACATTTTAGTTAGGTGCTAGTGATAGCCCAGTTGAGTTAGGGTCAGCACATCACAGATGTGTGAATTATTATGGTTCCTTAGGTCTAAAGGAAGAGTGCTCTAAGGAAACATGAGTGCCATGATATTTGCAGATTTGTTTGATCTCGCAGTTACCAACTAGATGGAAAGATTTTTACCATAAACTTTTACCATAATTGTGTAGGGGTTGCAACTGAAAACTTTTGAGATTGAAATAAAGTTACACTTAGAGGAACCTCTCAGGGGAGAATTGACATGAAATGTGGTACTGTGTAAGGCACGCACACAGACACCGACTCAGGTATGCAAAATGGGGCTTGTAAAATGAGCACACTGTAACTGAAGAGAAGGATGTTGGTGGAGGGGAGATAATGTCCCTGCCCATGGCGGGGGGGACAACAACAAGATCTTTGAAGGTCCCTTCCAACCCAAACCATTGTATGATTCTATGATAAGGAACCTATGGCAGACTAACTCAAATTCGCTGTTTTTCTCATACATCCAAATATTGAAATAGTGTACCAAATTAACTTCAGTATAATTACACTAGGGTTGAATATCAGATTTTAGATGAGACAGTGGAAAATATACGGAAAAAAAGGAAAAGGCATTTAATTTTTGACCACCCAACCAAAGTGAAGTAGAATTTTTGCTGACAGCACCTTGCAACTAAATACATGAAAGAAAATGTAAGTGAACACCCTCCCTTTTTCCACATTTTTACACACATGTTCCTGAGAGTGCTTCCTCTTCTATCCCTCAATATTATGATTAAACCCACTTATGCTACTTAAGACATCTTTGCGCTGTTACTACATTCAGAGGCAATGAAGAGTGTTATTTACACACTGAGTGGAGGTGAATGTAGATGCGCCTAGAAGTATAAACTGGCATAACGGACATCTTAAGGATATGAAATTAGATTTAAGTCAACCCAGGTAAGACTCTATCCAGACTTAACAACAACCCATCCACAAAGAGGTATTGATTTTTATCCTGAAAATATTACAGAATCTTTAAAGAGCTTGAAAGGGATAGTGTAATAGATAGCAAAGAAAAAATCGAAAAATATGTGCTGTGATAGAAGATATAGGACGTTTTGTGCACTGTAAGTGCATTCGATATGGTTGTGCACACACTACAATCCACAGCCAGTTACAACAGATATGCATGCGATCCTCTGCTTTTCTTGCTAGCAACTCACACCTGCCTAACAGACTCTGCCTTCTCATGCTCCTGGCACCAGTGTATTATGGATGAAGCCCACTACTTTCTGCTGACCTTTTCTATTGTGATTTTTTTTTTCCCCTGAAATTTTGTCACTGTTACATTCCTCTCAGACACTCCCCATTAAAAATAGTTATTCATACACGCAATATACATACATGATTTGAATATAAGCATTGGGTAAAGATTCATTAATAAGCAAACAATGCCTAAATCAAACCATTTTAAAAAAAACATTTGGTCCTTCTCTAGTAAGAACACATGGAATAATCTGCTGCAAAATCCATGCCTACAGACTTACCAAATACCATGAGTTGAGTGTGGGGTTCATTCTTTTACACATCTAAGCAAAGCAGTTTAACCATAATTTTCAAGACTATTTTTAAACTTCTAAAATCTGACTAAATTTTATTTGTCATATTAGGAGAAAAGAATCAATGAACAAAGAAATCTGTGCAAAATGCATCCCTTCCTAAAAGACTTTTTGGTTTTTGGTTTTTGGAAGACCTTAGTGTCATAATGAAGTGCTTCTCAGTTTGCATCATCTCAGAAGCCAAGTTAGGGGATTGTCATGGCAAGCCAGAGAGTTTTTTGTGACTTCTATTGTTTTTATTGAGCACTGGAGGAATCAGGCTTTAAAGTGTAGGTCACCTTTTGGAATGTAAATTACAGCAGACCAACGGCTGTCGCTTATTTATATATTTTTGGTTTGTTTAAGTTCCAAATCCTTTTTTCTACAATTGGTATGGCCTATTCTGTAGAACTAATTATATTTCCATCAACTTTGACTTCATTCATACTGTTGCTCAATTTTCACTGAGAAGGCTGTACATATTTATGATTGTTTAGTTGTGAAAAATGGAAAACACCAGCAATTTCACTTTCTATGTGTTTAAAATAATGCATATTTAAATCCAATGCTAATTCAATTGTAAGCATATTTAATAAATTTAAATATTAAAACATTTAATGTATTTCTAGGTAAAGACATCTGTTGCTAGAGATTAATCTGCAACTGAACAAAAGGTTTTATTAATGCCAAATGAAAAGCAATTGACTTAACTACCTGCAACAGGATATAAAACTCCTATTTGCTCCTTGCTGGGGTTGGCTCAGTCACAGGGAAAGGAGGAATTTTATCTTTTCTTTGATAAAAGGTTATTGCAGATACCCTTCTGATATCCAGGAAGTATCATGTCTAATGAATAAGCACTTTGTTACAGAAGTTCAACTTCTGATTAGAAATAATTTTTCAAGTGCTATATATAAGAAATGACAACCAAAATCTATCCAAAGAAAGAATAGTCTGTATGATTTACAGCCTGCAATGATGGGAAAACTCCATTTTCATTATGCTGAATCAGTAAAGATATTACAGGGTGAATTTGTATTTGACCTTTAAAGAATCGGTATGTCGGTAAAATGCGAAGACCTCATGTTAGTGAACTGTTTAAAGCAAACAAAAAAACCATACTGGTTGAACACATTAGTATTCCAAACTCCTTGGATTATTTTTTTGTTTGTTTTAGCAGTATATTCCTAAAACAGCACAAACATCCAGCAACTATGAATATTACAATTGATGCCAATGGATATAATTTTACAATTGCCTTCAGTTTCTGTGCTCTCCTGCTAAAAAGGGACATCCTGCCTTCCTATGCCCCCTCTCCCTGCTCCTCCCACCTCCCAGTCACAGCCATGCAGTTCCTATCATTGGCCTTTTTTGGTATCACTATTCACTTGGCTAACTGGTGAGCCGGATAAGCTCACTGATTAAACAAAGCAATCATTATTATTTTGTTTTGGTAAGGGTTAGTGTTCAGCCAGATCTGCAAGCTGAGCATGAGTACTAGTAATGGCAAAACGACCATGCAGCCAGGAGTCAAGGAAAGGGCAGGAGCATCCTTCACAGCAGCACCAACAGACTTAGATCAGCTTTTGCAGATAATAAAAAAATCTTTTGGATATTTTGTACTTTCCATATACACTGTTCTATCTCTGTTTTTTCATGCATCATCACTGTCTTCTGAGATGTATTTTTTAGTTGTTCGTATCATATGGCTATAAAATAATAAACTAAGATTAGTTAGAATGCCTTGCTCTCCTATGAAATATCTTTAAAATTAAACAGTTTTGCAAGTTCATTTGATTTCTATTTTATGAAGCTAGGAAAATGGACAAGCCAGGCTATTGACAAAGGAAGTTAAAGCTCCTCTTCTTTAGATAACACATTCAAGTTAATAATTATTGCAAAAATACTATAATCAAATAGCCTGATAGCTGGCTAACATTAAATTAGTTACTATCATCTGAGTTCTTAATAGAAGTTAAAAGTACTGTACAGTTGGCCAATACAGTGTTACTAGCAACCTAAAGGGAGAAATCAAGGCAGAGAAGACAAGATTCAGGGTTTCTGATAGAGAAGAAGTCCATTCATAGGGTTCTCCTGACTGGTCTAATAAATTCACATACCAAAGTGTATTGGCACTGGTGAAGACACCAGGAAGGTAACTGCTCTGTTCCTTTCACAGCAGTTCAATCTTCTATAGAAAAAGGGCATTTAATGATCTCCAGATATGCACGTAACTTTGATTCTTAAGTTCTCTGTTCCTGACTGACTACTGATGAATTAAAGTCTCCTTGATACATGCCCAAGTCCTCCTGCTGAGAAGGATCATTTACATAGAACTTGTGATGCCAGCAAAGACCTTTCAGTTACATCTGGTAGTCTATCATCATCTCCACAACATCCCTGCTTCATCCTTGCTTGCATGAAATGCAGATAGACAAATACATAAATTATTCTTACTTCTGTACTACCTGTTTATGTTTCCACATATTTATACTCTGAGGTCTTGGTAAAAAAAAAAGTCTCTGTCCAAACAAGGGCCTGAGCAACCTGATCT
>NW_009223138.1:0-11124 GCF_000690835.1 Fulmarus glacialis | reverse complement strand
GCAGGAATGTCATCTTAAGTAAAAATCTATTCATGATGAGGCATAGTAGAAAATTTAAACAAAATATGAATTTCTAAGCTTTATGTAAAATTCTGATTTAAGCCTGACGTCAGGGTGGGACCAACTGTTATAGCAATACTGAGCATTAGTAAAGTTTGGCTCAAAAAGTATTTATTCCCTTTTGTCCATCAATGAACATGCTTTAAAAAATTATCTTGGTTGCGAAGTGCCCCAGACAACTGCCTATCTCTAAGAACATAAACAAGCAGTAATGTTTTTTAATATTACTTTTTATGTACACACGCACTATTCAAGCATATTATCTACAGATTTCCTCTAGAGCTGCTGGCTACACATGTGTATATGTTAGCTTTTTCCATTAAGCTGAGCTACTCATTTTCTGCAGTACCACCTGAACCATGCCTATTAAAAATTGTCACTCCTGTGTAACATAATCCCAGCTAAAATTCACACGCAAGATGTAATCTCGACAAGCCACTTGGAATCATCTCTAAAATAAGTAAAAGCCTGCATTCTTCCAAGGGAATGAATCAATATGATAAAAATGTCTCAGATGGATGTCTAATCTGTTCACATGAGAACCTGTCAGTAGAACACTCACACTGTAAGATTAAACCATCTTCATAATCTGTCATTAGAAGGAAGAGTGACTCATTCAATTTTCAAAACTTCTTTTAGACTCCCAGTTAAAACTTTTCTTTCACATTTTCATATGTTTGCATGGAAACTCCAGCACCAAAATACATTTAAAAAAGTAAAAAATCTAATTTTGTTCACAAATTCCTGTTTAGTTTTGCCTCTAAAAATCTACTTCCACTCAAATCCTTCCTCCAGAACAAGTATATAAGGTTTAACTACTAAAACAAGACATCAAGAGCTCCAATTTATGAGAATTTTAACTTGTGTCAATTTTTCTTTTAAATCAACACATACAGATCTGAAAATACAAGTAATCTTCATGCATTCTTAATACTGATCATATGTCCAAGTAATTATTGACAGTAATATAGAAAACATTCTATTTCCAAGACAAACTTCAAATGAGGAATCCGGATATTAACTTAATAAATTATTTTAAGTGCAGGCTAGTTAAGGTTCCACATGAAACAGAACTCTACATAAACTAATCAAATGGCCAACCATATCTTTAATCACTAAAAAGCAAATATTTCCAAGAAAAATGTACCTACAGCACAAAGTAACCAAAAATATTATTTCATGATATCTTATGTAATGGATTTTGAAAAAATTTTACTTTAGAAAATCCTTTCCACTGACATTTTTCTTATTACTATTTTTTAAAAGTAAAGCATTCACACTTCAAAAATTACCTCCTGGGGAGCAGAGATCTCTGCCTTATCTCCCTACAGGAACCAGTAGAGATTACTATTTTAGAATTAGAGAGACAAGTCAGTGGCTTAAAAAAAAGCTTTCTAGACTAGGAAATAAATATAAGCTAATTCTGACAGCTCTGCTAATCACTTGATAAATCATCTTCAGAAACAATATTAGGGCATATGATAGTAGTTTATCTTTGTAACATCTGTCATCCAGAAAGGGTATCTATTCACCCTTTAAACGATATATATTTGAACCAAGACATTTCAAACCACACCTCATTTTGAGTAAAATCAACAAAAGTTAAATAAAACTAGCAATGTGATTGAATAGTTTAGGAAAAAATTAAAACATACTGACTCCAGCAAAAAATAAAGTGGCGACTTTTAAGTGAGGCAGAATATCAAGAAAATTACTACCTAAGTTAGATATGAAACTAAAGAGCTCTACCTTCCTGAAAAATGCCGTGGTAATTTGAAGACAAGCTGAATATGGTGATACCATTAATATGACAGCAAGCAACCTAACTTTTTTTTGTCAGAAGACGTTTTATCATAAAAATTTCACAATGGGTAAAGCAATACATTGGAATAAAAAGGAGCTGGCTTGAATTCTTCACAGGTAAGACCAAGATAGCAGTAACCAGCATGTCTCTCTCAGCTCATGCATGTTAGGTGCTTACTCACACATTCTTTAGAGCAGCGTGCAACCTCGGTGTTGTTTTACCATCACTTATCCTATTATAAGCAGCAACTTTTGACTGGCTAGGAAATGTCAAAGTTTTCTCCTTATCTATGACTCCTCCAGCCACCACAATGCAGGCATTATGTCCTCTAGAATGGACTGCTGTAACCTGGAAGTAATTTGGAAATATTACACTGATTTCCTGTCATGGAGTGGGCTGCTGTAGGTATATAAGCATGGAGCTCCAATCTCCCAGAGGCTATCTATGTCTACTTCTAGCTCAAAATGCAAACCCTAGCTTCAGCCCTGGGCCAAAGGCATATCTAAGTAACAATGCAATACCTTGCAGCAGTATTAAGCTATACCTGAATATTTGACCATCACCACCAGAAATGGCACAGCTTTGCAACCTGATGAACATCTCAGGACAACTTGTTTCTGTAGAGTGTCACACAATTTCATCTCCATAAGGTATGCAATCCTGCATTAAATTCTGAATAGTTCTGTCACTCCTTTTTTTTTTTTTTTTTTTTTAAATCTGGCAAGAAAATGATGTAAATCAATGTCATACTAAAATCAAGAACAAAAATTAGCATGACAGAATAAGTAGTTAAGGAGAAAGCCTATGAATAGTCAAGACATCTGCATTATAGAATCACAATTTGTGAGCATTAATATTGAACATTACATAAATTCCTGTTCCAGTAAGAAGTTAGAAATTAATAACATGCTGAAAGAAAGAACTGTTATCGTTCACTTCACCTAGGGTGAATTTTCTGTGGTCACTATTTTAGGCAGTATGAAAAAACATACAGTAAGCATCTTTCCTTGCTCCAAGAAACATATTGAAATGTCAGCTCTATTTCATTAAGATTGATCCTATCAGAACAGTGCAGTTACCCGTGGCAGAGGCCACCTGGGAAATCGGGGTCTGGGTAATACTTAAAGACATGTTACTTATGCCATAAGAATAGGGACCAGTTCACAGACCGCACAGTCTGTGCCGCTCTATCAATTCCTAAAAGTATGAAATACAGCAGGGTGCTATTTCTAACCTTTAAAATCAACTGTGTATCACTTTCCTGAAAGGATCCCCTTTCAACACTTAAAAGGGGCTTATAAGAAAGATGGGGACAAACTTTTTAGCAGGGCCTGTTGCGACAAGACAAGGGGGAATGGTTTTAAACTAAAAGAGGGTAGATTCAGACTAGATATAAGGAAGAAGTGTTTTACAATGAGGGTGGTGAAACACTGGCACAAGTTGCCCAGGGAGGTGGTAGATGCCCCATCCCTGGAAACATTCAAGGTCAGGTTGGATGGGGTCTGAGCAACCCGACCTAGTTGAAGCTGTCCCTGCCCACAGCAGGGGGATTGGACTAGATGACCTTTAAAGGTCCCTTCCAACCCAAATTCTATGATTCTATTCTATGATTCTATGAATAACTTATCCATAATACATAAGGTTTCTTGTATTCTGACTCACTAAGTCTTTTATCAGTCACTCCTCCATACTGTGCCCTTTGTTAAATCATCAAAAATCCCTGATTTGTGTTTCAAAGGAAGCACCATACTGCTTAAAAATTATGCTAGAAGATGAACATCATAGATGATCCTCCTAACTTGAACATATGCCTTTTTGATTCTGTTGACTTTTGTTTTCAAGTTTAAGATACAAATATTTTTGACCGGGGAAAAAGCAAATAGGGGGAAAGCAAATGAATGTGGTATCAATGCTACTGAGAATCTTTTTTTTAAAAAGCACCATTATTATTTACAGCATGGAAAATAAAAAACAGAGACCAGCTGAGGGGTCAGTCTTTTAATTTACAGTAGAGCAAAATGATTACCAGGTGTCAATCCAAATATGCAGTTGATGGGCGGGATTCAGAAATCAGATGGGAATTTTGCAAACTGTTTTCAGAAATTGAGATGGATTACTTTATCCCCATGAACTGAAGTCCCACCAGAAAATGCTACCCAGCTACAAATGCAACCAGAACTTGAAAATAGACCCTTTCAGGATTTGCATCACACCTAGGAACAAATCAGGGGCACGGACCTAAACTGGGTAGTAGAGTCAACGCTATATACACAAAATTTCAAAATGGAATTTCAACTTTAAGTTCTAATACTGGCTCAACTTTGGAAATAGCAAACAAAACAGACATGTCTTAAAACAGGGTCTGAATGCTAACAATCAATAATTATGTGAATTGTTTTTTAGACTAAAATATGCAAACAAAACACAAAGGTTTTTTTTAACCACTGGGATATAAATACAATGTAATTAAATACCATGAGACCTGTCTTCTACCTTACAATGGATTTAGGGTACTCAAGTTAGCAATCTCCTTTCTACACTTTTAATTATTGTTATTATTTAATTAAATAACAAATTTGGAAAAGAATTATTTATTATTGAAGAAGAGTCAAGCTAGGGGAAATTTTCTTTTTGTTTAAGAAAACACAAATGGGCACTTACCCCATCTTAGCCCCCACCCAGCCCCCAATAAATAAATAAATAAATAAATAAATAGTATTTTTATGTTTATGGCAAGTTGCCAAAGCTTAAATTGGCCTCCTTGAGAGGCTGATAGAGCTGTTTTAGTCACTACCACTTTGTTTGAAAAATTGAATGAAAACCAGGGAGGCTAAAAATGTCTTGGTTTACATTCACTAATATGTAAGCGAAAAGAAAGAGTGATAATGGATACAGTGAGTGTAGCTATGCCAAAATACTTTAGAGTCTGTCTGCTTAAAAACAATGAAGAAGAAAAAAAAGTCTGAAAATTCTCTTTGCAGAGAGGGATGTTCTAATTGCTTTTCATTAGGTTAATTGGTCGAAACTGACACTGGACCTTTTCAGAAATGAACTAAAGTCTTATTAAAATTTTGGAGGATTTTAAATAAAGCATAATTTCTTTGTGTTCTCCAAATTTACTGTAAATTCTTTGCTTTCCTAGAATGATCTCACAGTATTTCACCAAACCCTTCTCAAGATTTTCCCACTAAAGGGGCTCTAATTCACTCCCTCTTTTCATTCCTCCTAGAGCCTCTGCATACTATAAAGTTCTTTAAAGATAATAGATAATGTGAGTCCCAGAAAGGAACAGAACGAAGAACCTAGATTAGAATGCTTTTTTCAGATTTGTAATTTGCTCTGTGGCAGTTAGTTACATAGCAGCTCGCAAGTAGCTAAAATAGGCATGTTCCTTTAAAGTGTCACAATGGGTACATTCTCAAAACAAAGTGCTCTAACACAGCAACACAAAAAACTCTTAGTTTAAAATGTTAGTAGAAATGAGCACCTTTAGAGAAGACAAGCTTCTACTATTACTATTATTAGTAGTAGCAATATTACAATTATTGCTACTATTGTCGTGAGTCATCATATCTACCATGTGCAAAACACCAAGACAGGTCTCTTCAACAGGGCATTGGCAGAGATAGGAAGAAATGGGGAAAGGAATTTTCTGTTTATTAATATTTTCTGGAATGTGAACTTTTCAGATTAGTTTTCTGTGCAGTATTTTTTTCCTATTGTGGGTTAATCAGTACCTTCACGTAGGTAGACCCGTATACATTTTTTTAAAAATTCTCGTCATTATATTTCTTTCATAAAAATACTACCAGTGGTCAAGCACAATCCTCTTATCTCTGAATAAGCCTTAATTAAAGTAACTCCTATTTGTATTTTTGAAAGATCTTCTAAATACATTATTTAATATGCATTTGGATCAAAGCCCATGAAGAAGTCCCTATTTAAATTCCTGTTGCTTAAATGATTGCTGATGCATAAAATGAGCACGCTTTTAAGATGACGACTTTTCATTCAGTTTTCTGCAATGTATAAAGTTTGTACAAATACTATTCTATAAGAGGAGCCTCGTGTAAGATATGGTTTGATTTGGGTGGTTATCATCTTAAGAAGAAATTATGTCTTGTTCAAAGTTTTAGTTCTGAGAATAATTTATCCCAGACTACAGACAATGTATGAGTTAATGATTCCAACGGCTAAAAATGTACTTGGGGAAATGGTCAAAGGTATCTATATGTACACCAATAGGCGACAGTTAATTTTTATAACAATACAGACATCAGGTAGTTCATGAAGATTCAAAAACCAGCTTCTGCAAATGTCAGAAAATGCTTATATAAGTGCATTGTAAATTTAAAATACCAAAGTAATATATTTTTTATTTTAAATACAATAGAAAGATTAGAAATAGATCATCAAGGAGACAAGCTAAACCCTATTGAAAATAAGTTTAAATTTTTTTTTTTACTTCAACTGCAACTGAATTTGAAGTTTTGTTGTTCTGAAAATGTTTTGACATTTGTTGAACTAAAACTGAAACACAATTTCAATCACAGTCAAACCCAGTCTAGAGATGAATTGAAAAGTTTACTGGTTCAATCCCCTGGCAAGAAAATTTAGCAATGACACATAGTTTTTAAAGTCACTAAAGAGCCGGGAGATTAGTTTCTCATCTCATGTATTGTTTGGAAATATACCTTACCAGACCCATTTATTCCTAATGCAATTTAAATGGCATGCAGTGGATTTAAGCAGACACTAGAGCTCGTACTCTGTTTTTAAAAGAATGCCATTCATCATTGTACATAACCAAAAATCAATCGAGATCTAATGAAACCAGATCTGAGCATTTCTTTAGCCCGACTTAAATTCTGAAAATCTTCAGTGTCTGCCAAAGCACTTGGGATCATTTCACCAACAGATTATTTGCCCCCTATACTTCACAGCATTTAAAAAATAAGAGATAGAAAGTTCTATGTAAATCTTCACGTTGCTTATCTTCATTAGTATTTTGTATCAGTAAGGCTTACTTCTCATTGTGCAGAATACAGAAGCAAACTTGCTATAAGTAATTGTTAATTACAAGTATCACAAAGTATAAAATGGTCTGTGAAAGAAGCCTATTTGGCAGCAACTGTGAAAACTAAACCAAGGTATTTGAGGATTAATCTGCTGCTGAATGTGGTCTTACAAGTGCAGCTTTGGAAATGAAGATAAAAGAAACTACTGCTGTCCAACCACAAATCACTTCAGATTAAAAAAAAAAAAAGACTGATAAGTCATCAAAAAGGCAAATCATAATCAGAAGGAATGACAAGAAAAAAATCCTACTGTACTACCAAGGGTCAGATGATGTCCTCTTATTCTGTGCCTTTTCGTTTACAATGACATGAGTACATTTTGTCTCAAGAAGCAGAGATACATGAAGAAAAATTTCTTTAGGTAGATTTACACATATCTTGTAAGATTATAATTTAAATCAAGTACAAAGCTCAATTTCAGCATTCCTTATTACTAGCCATATTACAAAGACCAGCAAATTGGGAGGTAAAGCTGCTTTAGCAGTGATGCTTATCTGCCTTCAACACATCTTTCTTCATGTTTCAATCAAAGAACAGCTGCTGTCATCCTACTGAGAAAATAGTGATAGTAGAACACATAGCAAACCTTAAAAACTGCTAACACAGGAGCCTTATTGTGGAAATAACTCATTGCAGTTAAACTTCACATACAGGAAAGCTTGTAACTGAGGTGAAAGGATGGATTTAGCAGTAACATTCTTTCAAAGTCCTGTGCTCCCTTTCCAGAAGGACAGCTGTGAGCCAAAACAAGGCCTTGTTCTACAGGTGATGCACCTTGATCTCCTCCAGATAACCACAGAGATGGTCTTTCAACAGCCAGGCTGTCGTAATGATCACAAATTACTAAATACAACGCTGTCCCATCAAAAACCCTTAAGACAAAGTGCGGTGTGTCTTAATGTTGACAACAATATTAACAAAAAGTGATTTTTTTTAATAAACTAACTATTTCTGCTACCTTTAAACTGCTATTTGGTGCAGGGGGGGGGGGGCTTGTTTGTTTGTTTTGGATAAGATTACAACAATTTTGTGGTTTTTTTTTTTTATAAGAGTAGAAATAAATTTTATCATTCAATGAATTATTTGGAGAAACATGTTCCTTTAGGGAAAAGATTTAAAACATAGCAGTTTCAATAAAAATAATGTTCTAAATCAAATGCAGTAGTGAAAAGCAATCATGTCAACTGTAGGACAGTGCATTAAGACATCATGTCCATGAGAGGAAGGAGAGAATTCCCTGGACTTGCTAGCTTAAACCAGGACCTTTTGTAGCTTTGTATTTTGTGCAGATGAGAAGAGAGTAAAAGTTTTGTAAACGTAACACTTCAACTGATCTAATTTTATTCAGTTTTTATATGAATAAGATCTGTGTCCTTTTTAAAACATATTCACATGTTTTTGTGAATACATGCAAAATATAAAAATCTTCAAAAATTATATAAACATTACAACTAAGAAATGAACTAATTTTAGAAGGATGAGAACCATTCTCCTTTAAAAGAAAGATAGGGAAAATGAAAAGTGAAAATCCTTCTAGGATTTCAGATCATTCCTATTGCTTCCAGGAAATAGCTGCTAATATGTAAAATCTCTAAAGATTTAAACAACAAACCACAATGACCAACATATTGACCTTCAACCTAAAATAACTTTTACTGTATATTGACCTTACTCACACAGTTGTTTCTTTGCCTTGATAAATAAAACAGAATATTAAGCACACTGCCTACTGTACCTTTGTTAACATAAGAAATTCCCATGAAGAAAGGTGTGTAAGGAATACCTCAGACCTGGATGTGCTCACTTTGCCAGTTGCTAACCACTTTGGTAAGTAAAACTTCCTGCCAATATGAACAACTAGATCTTTTGGGAAGGAAAACTGGCATGCTCTACCTCATCAAGTTGGCCCTCATACCACACAGCTAGTTAAAGAGACATTCACTAACACATAAGCCAGCACGCACATGTTCTGCTTGAACTGTAGATGAACAGCAAACTGAGGCATTATTCCTGAGTATGTCCTTTATACCCCCTTCCTTCCTTCACTGACTCATAGAGGATGCTACCGGTCAAGCGAGTCTCTCAAAATAATAAACACTATTTGACTATGCCTACAAAAAAGATACAAACCATATAGCTAAATATGCAAATTAAACGGGATGGGTAAATGCCAAATGGATTTACATTCATGTGGGTTCAGTTCAGGTATGAGTGATTGGAATGATTGACTCTGAAAGCTTCCAGTCACTCTGTGTAAATAGGGATGAATAAAAAACTTTGGCACAACTACTCAATCCCCTGATCCTGGCAGGCAAGTCAAGCCAATTGGCCAAAGGAATTTAGATTTAGACTTCCTTGAACATGTCAGGATGATAAAATAGTACAGTTAAAAATACATCTACAAACAAGAAGCCATTTCATTTATTCTTTCAACCCCAAACTCTGATATATTTATGTTTCAATGCATGTCAAATTTTCAAGCATTCAGAAGCTAAAACAATTAGGAACTCATTAATCTAAACAGCATAATATATTTACTTTTTCAGGCTTGCAGTGTGCTTGCAAACATAAAAATAAACGAACAAAATGTTGCATGTATGGCAAGGTAATTAATAAGTTTTCTTTGAAGTTGTTGTAAATCGGAATAGCAAATCAAAATATGCCCTTATAGAACAGGGAAATTATGCCAGAAGTAATCTCATCATTTTTATAATACTGTTTTAAATAAGCAAATTGACCAGTTGACTAATTTCCAGTGATGACACTGTAAGCATCTTGATTTTTTTTTTTTTAAGCTCAATGGCCATACAGTAATTTATTGAGTGCTAGATAACCTACCAGATTCCTACCTGGAAACTCAATAAACAGCACTACCCTAACCACAAAACCAAAATAGCTGAGTTTATACTTTTAAGGCTTCTGCGCAACAGGCCTTCTTTTTACTAAGTGGCAAACCCTTGGGAAAACACTACAGACCTGATCTGGAATCTGGTAGGCCTGATTTCTGCCCTGACACAAAGAAAGCTTAAATCTGGTGAATCAAACCCTCACATTTTTTTAGCATTAGGAATTCTTTGATGGTGTACTGGCATTTTGGTCATATTCTTTACTGTGATACATCCCTTACACCACAGTAATGCAAACAGTGTACAATTATAAGAAAATCAGAAGAAAAGGCAAATTTACTAGGTTTCAAATAACAAAAACACAGCTATCAAAAGGGTATGTTATTTCTTGATATCTCTAAGCATGTGATTAATGGATCTGTTGTCAATGACAAAATGATAATATAAATGCATTGAGTCACAATAATTTAGGGAAATCAGTATTTTCAAACCCAGATGCAAAAATATCTGTACAAACCTTTGTGGATGCTTGGTTTACATTTGATTCACTTTTTCAATCTGCATGTACATACTGGGCTTTGTGTTCAGAACAGGGTACATAAAAGGATTTGGAAATGTAAACCTTGGTGTGCTATATCATACTGCATTCCAGTTTTATGTTAAGATTTTTTTATGACATGTTAATTTTGTTTTAAAATGGAATTCTTTCTCCTAAATCTGCAAAGCTTTTGATTATTGACCTTAAAGCACATAGATGTTCACATCATGAAGCTATTTAAACTATGTGCACACCCTACGGATTAATAAATGCCAAATTCTCCCATTGTTTCCAAATTTTTGTCCTGTTTTGGGTATCATACAAGCTGTCCTATACAATACAACATTGTCCCTGCCAGAAATTGCTAAAGTGAGAACAAGCGTTTAAGATTTACTTCAGCAGTTGCCTTGGAAATTGGCAATAAGGATCTAGAATTCTTACTCTGCCACACACTAGAAGTCTTGAGTCATTCCTGATTTCATATGAGTAATTTTATACACTCTCTATATATGCACTCTATATCAACAGATTCTTTTTTAAATGTCTTTTTCATATTTTACAGCAAAGTAGACAAACAAAGTATGATGCATCTGTTTGTTTGGAGAGAGCACAGTAAGATGGATTCCTATGAATAAGCTATATTTGGAGTGGACTTAAGATTCTGTCAATTACCAGCCCTTAATCACCTTTTTAGACTGGATAGACCAGCAGAGAAGACGATTGGCAGACAAGCCCCTGGCTCTTTTAATTCAAAAATATAAATGTGGGTGATGATCATAGAATCATTAAGGTTGGAAA
>NW_009223137.1:15966-16315 GCF_000690835.1 Fulmarus glacialis | reverse complement strand
GGGGCAGCCCCACCAGCACGACCACAATTCAAAAACTTTCCGCTCATTTCCCCCGCAGACCACTCCGACCCTCCCCTAATTCCTTCAATTCAGTTCTCTGGAGGACTAATCTGTGCCCTGCACAGCCTCGGGGGAGCAGGCTGGATCCGTCTGTTTTCCCAGGCCTGCTCGCAGCAGTCAGAGAGCTTCACGCTCCACCCCTCCATCTCCCTCTTGAGCTGAGATCATCACATTAGCAGCGAGTATCCCCTCCTGACCTGGCAGGACGCTGCTGGCTGGCCTCGCTCATGCCCTGTCTCCCTGGAGCGCCTTTGCAGCCGGGGCTGGAAGGTGAAAAGCTGCATATAGC
>NW_009223137.1:0-15949 GCF_000690835.1 Fulmarus glacialis | reverse complement strand
CACTGCGGGGCGGTCAGCTCGGGAGGCTTCAGTGTCCCCTGCCGTTTCTCTCCCTCTCCCTTTCCCCACCATTTAGATTAGAGGCACTGGAGAGTTTGCCCTTGTCCGTGACCTCTGGAGGGAGGCAATCAGAAAGGGAGTTTGGATGGGAGATAACTCATCAAGGAAGCTGTCTGCTCTGCAGAGCATCAAATCAGCTGAGAAATAACAACTGTATCACTAAAATTAGCTGAACATTTGCAGCAGAGACTATGGGCTTGCTGGAGCAAAAGAGGCAGCAAAACTGGGCTCAGCTCCATGGGCAGCATGAAGGGACAGTTCCCTGCCTGCACCGCAACACCACGTTTGCCACCAGCAATTTTCAGGCCCCTAATTTCAGTGTTTCTGTGGGAGTCCCTAGAGCTTGCGCATTGATAAATATCGCACAGAGGCAAAGGCAGAGCTGGGCAGCCGCTCAGTCACAACAGAGCTCGATGGGGCTCTAGCTAAATAGAGGGAGAATCCCATGAGGACCAGGCATCCTCCATTTGAAGGGCTGGGACAAGGTCCCTGCCTGAACTTTCCACCCATCTGGCATTAGCGTGCATGTAAAACCTCGGGCTCTGCTGCCGCTCAGTG
Organism: Fulmarus glacialis; assembly: GCF_000690835.1. NCBI lineage: Eukaryota > Metazoa > Chordata > Aves > Procellariiformes > Procellariidae > Fulmarus > Fulmarus glacialis. Next base: position 15,331 of record NW_009223137.1, on the reverse strand, counting down.
GAGATAAACGTCTCTCCCTTCCACCGCAACGTCGGGTCACGGGGCTGCTCTAGCCACGATCAAGCAAGCCCTCTGCCCTCTGCCCCATTGCACTTCTTCTAGATCATTATTTTTATTCCAAGCTTAAGCATCACCCTTTCTTGTAGGACAGAAAAATGCTTGGAATTTAGGTATTTTTAATTTTTGTTAACAAAATAAGGTGGAGGGTGATGCCCACTGGCCAGAGGAGGGGGATCAGGACGTCCTGGGCTGCCCTCCCGGCTCGGCCCCCGTCACCAGCCGTCACTCGCGAGGTGTCTGGTTGCAGCCCTGCTTCCCGTTACGAGCCCCACTTCTGCCGGGCTCGCAGCCCTGAGGACTGGCACAAACAATTGAATTTCTGTCTGCTTTATGACCCCACTTGTAAGTGCTGTGACCCCTGCTGGGGTCACGGCCCCTGGTTTGGGAACTGCCGTGCTAGGACAAGTCACTTAGACCAAACAGGATGGGTGATTAACCGTAGGAACCAACCCCAAAGTAAGAGGTGGGCTCTCCACCTCTTAATGCCTTCCAATTAAGACCAGATGTCTTCCTGGAAGATGTTTTAGGCAAACCACAGGCGACTGGGCTGCAGGAGAACCTGCAGTGAAGTTCCCTGACTTGTGCTACACAGAAGGTCAGACTCCATGATTCGGTGGTCTCTTATGGCCTTAAAGAAATCTACATTAAAATTGCCTCATTCCTTCTCCAAATAACCTAGTCTTGATCTTTAGAAATACTGTAAAATTGCTGCTGGCAGGGATTAATTGGAACAATAGGACTCTGTGATAGCCACGCACCTTCTGTGGGTGCTTAGGTCTGGATACAGTGTTTAACTTCAGGCATCCAAGTTTTAAATATTTATCCTTAGCTTTTCCTCATCTGTAAAATACAAATATCCCACAAAGGTTCAGGAGACTTAATTCATTACTGTTTGTAAAAATGTTTTCAATTCCCTAGATAAAATATGTCACAGAAGTGCAAAGTATTATTAACAGTAATTGATTGTCATTGTGGGAAAAAGTGACCTGCCCTTACAAAAGATTAATGGATTCTTCAGGTTACTGGTGTGATGGTAATTAACAATGCAAACAGAGCTGACGAGACCTTACTTTCTCATTTGATTCTTACATGTTCGTAGCTTTGCTCTTCCCAGACTCTGAGGGGGAATGGAAAGGAGTTTCTGGGAAGGAGTGGCTACACAGGGAGTCCAAAGGTCTGTTCCTTTGCGTCTTGGTGCCTCTCTGACACACCAATTACCCTCCCAAAATGTTCCTCCATTAACAGTTGCTCGGGAGGGAGGGATACAGGGATCCCAGGACCGGGCTGACAGGAATGGTGTGTTGCTGTGAGTCATTGATGTTCTTGACTAGGCTGAGCAGGCGAGGTGAGGGGGGTGCCCGCGGTCTCCTGCGCCCTCCGCCCGGCTCTCTGTTAGGCATTCCCCCTCGCCCAGGACATACAGCCGTCTCGTTGTTTTCCCAGATTGCAGAGACCTATGCTTTTCTCCCGAGAGAAGCTGTGACCAGGTTCCTGATGAGTTGCACCGAGTGCCAGAAGAGGATGCATTTCAACTCCAACGGACTGGAGCCCAAAGGTAAAGGCAAATTAATTCTGCCAGCAGAGCTGACACAGCATTTCGTACCGGCATGGTGTCACTGATAGCTGTCAGGATACTGCCCCCCCCATCGATGAGATACTTCTTTACCAAATGATTTTCCTAACCTGTGTTATTTTTCATGCATTTTTATAGCCAAACTGAAAGAATTGCTTAAATCTCGTTTATCCATCACTGTTTCCAGCTTAGAGAGCAGAAGTGGTCTACCTTTCTTTCTGAGCAGGCAGGCAGTTTCACTTCTGAGTCCACCTTCCACAGTGCAACCGTGCAAAGCGTGGGTCAAAAATACTTCCAATATGTCTGCAATCAACCCATAATTGTGGGTCGGTGGAAAGTTAGATTTCTGAAAAGAAAGGTGACCTAAAGTTTTTCCTTTAAACTGTTAAATTTGTAATGAAAAACACTGAATAGGTCTGAATAACTGAAGTTTTTGATAAAGAAGTAATTTGCAGTAATTAATAGATATGCACATCATGATCCTGTTTTTGATAACGGAAAGTGTTTTGGTAATCAAAGTTATATTATGCCTATGTATGCAATCAATTAGCGTGGCCACTGTGGTGATTGGCTTATTATGGTTCTTTTGTAAATTGAACCAATTTGCAGCTCCTAGGCCTAAAAGATATAAGCAGTGCATAAGATGGGACCAGGTTTTCTTCCAGAGTAAATGGTTAAAGTTGATGTTTGTGTGTTTTTTTCTGAATTACAAACTTTTCATGATCGAGTGCAAAGCATCAAACTGACTCTGAGAGGTTTCACCCAACAAAATTGCTTCTTTAAAAAAGCATAAGCAAACTGCAGAGAATTAGACTATTTCAAAACTGTTAAGGCAAACAGGCTCATTTGGCAGCTCTTATCAAGCAGAGAAGCAGAATTAAATGAACGGAGGACCCAACAATAGAAAATTTCTAGTATTAAATACAGATTTCCGACTGTTTACTGCTAGGAACAGAGCTTCGGACAGCCCAGAGGTTCCGTTTAAGTGGATTATGCGTGCCAGCTATCCAAAGCTAGTGACTAAGATGCTTTGTACTTGTTTTATTTTTTAGAAACTCTCCCAAATAATCCTATGTGACGTTTATTAGCCTAAGCTCCATTACCGCGGCACTTCCCACTCTGCCGGCTAAGGGCCCGATCCCTCTTTCCAATTAGGTCAAGAGAAGTTTTGGCCTTTGGCCTCACTGGGAGAAAACCTGACCTTTACACTGCTTGCGCCGCATCCATCACCAGTGACATTCCAAGTACTGCGGCTGCAGCAGTCGGCTCAGTGGACGGGAAGGGCAATGGGATGAGAGTCAGGCCAACAAGGATGTCGCCTGTTGGCTTGACCCAAAACGGGAGACTTTACTAAATGCCTGGCGCTAGCCAAGCCGTCCGCCCTGGAGCTCGGGATCCCTTTTCAGGAGGCAGCTGATGAAAAGGGTCATTGTTCCTTCAGGGGCTCCCTCCTGCCCACCCACCATCCCCGCGTCTCCGTGCTTCCCCTGGTGACAGGGCACCCGTCCCGGCTCAGAGGCAGCTCAGAGAACACCAGGTGTTGAGTATCCTCCCCAGAGCAGTCCTAGCTGTGGAAACCATGATCAGGGCTGAGATCTGGCTGCCCTGAGCAAATTTATATGTTAATATAAATTATAAATTGTTTTCATAAAGCTTTCCCCCTTACCAGTTCTCTTAAAAATTAGTCAAACAGGAAAACAAAGGATCCCACACATAAAAAGTCCTGCTTCTTACCCACCAGGAATGGAAGGATAAAAGTGCCTTTCTGCTCTGAATAGTACCTAAATAGTGACTAAGTATCTGTGAAAATGCATGGAGTAGATTAGATAAGGTAACTTTTACTGGGGAAGAGTGGCTGATTTCACTAATACATATTCAGGAATTTATCGGGAACAAATCACCTAAAAACCCATTGGGGTCATAGAAGAATTACCTAGGTGTACGCACATGCATATACACATACAAACATATATAGGTAAAGTTTAACTCAGTAAGATGAAAAAATTTGAGTCATTCCCATCTCTTCCTACTTCTCTTGTCTATTAAACAAATCTCAACACATTTCATTTGTGTTCACAAAAATCCCTAATTAAATGTATCTGACATCAAACCCTGCAGGGCACCCACATAATTCATAAAAGCAAATTGTCTTGCTCATGGGAAACTTTGAACATCACTGGCCTTCACTGTGATCTCTTTACACTGTTATTAAATTAGGACTAATTCCAGTAAGTTATACAAGCGTGGAGTTAGGATCGAAACTATTTTACTTTAAACCATCCTGCCTGTTCCATCTGTGTGTCCAACACATGGGGCATGTGATATAGATAACTTTCTGAAAAATGAGCTAAGGGATTCCAGTAGCCCCCTCTTGTGACGTAGGATATGAGGATTGTTCCCGTAGAGTCCCCCAGGCCTTTTAAAACAAAGGTTTTCTTTCTTTTCCAGTTAGCTTAAAACAAAAGGTTTTGGTTTCTTAGGCTCAAGCTCTTATCTGTTGCAGTTGCACAAATTCACAGTAAATTTGTGGCTGCTAATGGGATTATTCTAGATTCACATCAGGATGGTTTCCGGCAGAATCTAAGCACGAAAGATCATCTACCTCCCTCTTCCTCCCCACGTGAGGATGCTGAGCTGCTTCGGTTGAGCCTCATTCATTTCTGCAGCGCTGAACTATTAAGTGGGGGATGGCAGGAGAGCAACATACCATCCTTAGAGGTCTGAAAGGCTCACCTCATCCACGCCTGTGCTTCAAGGAAAGAGCAGCTCTATCTTTGTTACTTTTAGCAAATGCTTTCCTAAACTCTTCTTAAAGACTCAAATACTGATGACCCCAGCCACCCTGGGTAGGTGGCAGATTTTGTTCCTGGGAGCTGTTTCCCCTTTCACTGCAGAACCAGACTGCGGGAGGCACCCCTTGCACTGGGATTTTAGCATCTTTTCAGTACAAGATAACAACCTTGCACAGTAGAATAATGGGTTATTTTGGGTGCTTAATATATAGAGGCATAGAAGTGCTCTTAATTAATCTACAGGTCAAAGCATGACAGAGACCAGTGATACACAGTCATGAGAAAAGAAGGGAGGAATTAGTTTACAAGGTTCCTAAAAGCTTTGCACCTTCATATTTGAGCGAGCTGATGGCCTGAGTAACTCTGCCTTTCCTTTCCGAATGCTTCAGGTGCCCAGGTATGAATTAGATGGATCTGGAAAAAAATCATTGTATTTCCATGGATCCTAGGAAGGCTAAGATTTGCAAAACCTATGTGATGTTTAAGTCAGTTACAGACAGTTTTTGGGTCAGGTCATTTCTTAATCAGACATGATAGATCTGATATTTCCAGAGGTGTGAACCATCTTCAGGTCTGCTGAGTTTCACTGGGATTTTTTGATGTTCAGCATTTCTGAAAAGCAGGCCCATTGTTTGGGTTGATGGATTTTCTAAGGTGCTGTAAAACATTTTGTGAAGGCTCTTTTTTCAAGGGGCTGTGTCAGAGGTGCCTGTGAAACCAGTGACCCCAGAAAATGCAAGCTGGCCAGGGAGATTCAGAGACAGGAACGGAAACCTCCCACCATCAGTTCACCTTCAGCTCCTGGAAGTCCTTCTTCCCTGTCCGTTGTTGCTTAAGCTCACTTTCCAGATGATGGCAGAGCTGACGAATCTTTGAGAATTCAGAAAAATCATTGAGAATTTGCTTTATGGGGATTTTCTGGTCTGGCTAGACAAAATGATCTGCAGGAGCGGTCTGAATCTAGAGTGATCTCTAGAGCTCAATATAATGTAGCCAGAGGAATCAACAGGAACAATTTAAATTAAAGATTTTTAAAATTAAGTTTGTGTTTTAATGAGGATGTTAAAAATAATCTTCATCGCCAGATAGAGATACTTAATAAGTTGCCTTAATGTTAACTCCTACCTGAGGGAATCCCAGCAAAATTGGCAAGACTTTGCAATGCTAAAGCAAGCTGCAAATATATTCTTGTTCATCAACCCCTCCATAAATCCCATTTGCATGGAAGCGCTTCTGAGGCATCGGCAAGACTCGGTTTCTTCCTCTGCTGCGTTCTAGTTTGGTAGACTGAAAAATTATATCTTATGTGTAGTCTTTTCCGCAGGTGACAGCAATGCTTTTTTTCTTGCAAAACAACATCTGTTTTGTAATTACGTTCTTGGTGGGGTCGTGTTCTTATAGGAACCTTAGCTCAGCGGGCACCAGCTCTCGCTAGGGATTTGAAGTGCTTCTAAATACATATGTTTAACGATTATGAGAACACATCATAGGTTTGTGCTTCCACATCCCTGTATCTAAATAAAGTTTTTCCTCTTTTCTTCAGAGAGTGAACCACCTTCCTCTTTGGTTTCTGGGATCATTGACTACAACATGCCCCTCACCTCTACTTACCTGAAGCAAATGAAGCTGCGGGTAATGAATTCACAGGAACAGGTGAGTTGCACTCGGGGTGCAGGGCAGTGCGAGGTGCATAGTGGGTTTCTGCCCATGCGGAAGGGGTGAAGGGAGTGACTGGTGCTTGGCGCATCGATTTTTGGAGGATGCTTTTGGAAACGGCTGGTTTGTCCCGGCGGGTCAGGCTCTGAGCAAGCACAGCGAGTGTTGGTGCAGAGAAGCTGGGAGGGCAGCGCGCCTCTGGTCTTCTGGCTCGGAGAAAGCAGACAGGGCGTCAGTGGAGGGGAGCAGAGATGGAGTTGATGCAGTTACTGCTTATAACAGTCTGCTTGTTCTTTAGACGTACAGTTCTTCTAAGAAATTGTCTTAAAAATAAATACGGCAAGTAGGAATTTGTTTCTTTACCTCCTCCTAATTGCCTGGGAGCTTTAGCAGACGGGGGCTGAAACCCAGACCCTGCTTCGGTTGCTCCAGTGCTCTCTTAAACTGATCAGCAACTTGAGGAAGTTCAACCACAGCCACTCTGCTCTTGTGTCAAAGTGGGAGAAGGCTCAGTTGTTTGATGAGAGTGTTAAGCCACTGGATTTTGATTTGGGAATGGATGGGGTAGACTGCCACAGGATTATACCCAGGCTGTGCAATTTTCTGAAGTTCTGCAGCTCCAGAACTAGCTGTGGGAACCTCTGTGCACCATGGAAACAGTATGTATAAAAAGAAAAGTATGTTTTACTTGCTCCCCACAATCTGCACTGGAAGCCAGTGCTGGATTTTCTTTCCAGCACACTGAAACCTCAATCTGATCTCATACTGCCAGTTGCAAGAAGTGAAAGAGTCTGCATTGTGCAGTGGTGGAAAACGTTGCTGATAGCTTGAACTGTGAAGTTGCGCCCAATGGGTACTTTTGTCTAGTGGCACCCTAAAGGGACAGTGGTTAGAGCATCCGTTGCCAGGGTGTAAAGTGCCAGATGTGGGTTTGCTGTCAGGAGCTGGAGAGATACTGAGCTCCTCCATTGCTTCAGCAGTGAAACCTTCTTGCTGGAGGACAAAATGGCATCTAACAGGAAGCGCTTTTGTGTTTTGGAGCTTTTTTCCTTTGCGCATGTTGGATGCTTGAGTGGGTTTAAGGTTTTGTTTGCAATAGGTGATGTTACAGCTTTTGAAATGTGAAGGGCTGCGATGATCAGGCTGGGTTGGGCAGTAGAACTATGGACAGCTCCGGGGGGTGGCTGGCCTGGGCTGGGCTGAGCTGGGCTGGCCTGGGCTGGGCTGGGAACATGGAGTGGATGGATGTGCTGCTTCGTGGCATCTGATGGCTGCTTCAGGACCATTTTTGGATAAACAGGATCGAAAGCTGGCATGTTCCAGCACCTTTGGCTTGTGCAACGTGTTTGCTGGGTCTCGGTGCAACTCCTAGCAGAGAGGCGTTGAGGTTGCAGACCCTACCGTTGTCCCTACCAACCTGTTCTTCACCAAGGTTAAGGCCCCCTCCGTGGGCCACGAAGGCTTTTCAGCATTTGAGGCTGTTCTTTCAAGTGAAGTTTGATGTATACAAAAGGACGGTTTGAGAGGTTTGTCTAGTTACCATTTATGCATTTTCTACCAATCCCTCTTGGCTCCAAAGCTCTGTTCAAGAGAAGTGTGTTATGAAGCTTCATTAAATTCCTATACCCAGTTTCTACAGGTAGAAAACTGGACTTGCAGTTTGATCTTATTTCCATAATAAAAAACACCCCAGAAGCAGGCAGGTTTTAGTACTGAATCTTGAGTTTTGAAGCTGCATGCTCAGGGGTGCTTGTTTTGAGAACTTTGGTTGGTAATTTAGAGATTTGAGAAGTTTATACACTGAATTTTGGTTTAGCAGTTTGCACCGGAGCTATCACTAGATAGATAGATGTAACGTGCTGCTAACAGGAATACTCTTGAAGCTCGCTAGGATTGGAATAGAAGCATGTGTCATACGGGAACAAAAAAGGGACCAGCTGAGGCAACCAGCAGTTGTTGGTTTAGATCATAAATCAAACGGCTTGATGTTATTCCCTGCCTCTAAAGTTTTTCTTTTCCTGAGCTCTCATTGGTGTGTTGCAGTGCAGCTTTCTAAGCTTTTCAAGCTGTAGCAGCCAAGGGAAAAAACTATTTGGAAGAGGTAAAATTTGCCGTTCAGTGTGTTAATGAAACTGATTCCTGAGAGCCAAATAGCAAAAGATCAGTCTTATTGCTCAGACTTCTGAATCGTTAAAGCTTGCCATCAGATCTGGAGGTAATGACAGTCTGGAGAGGATACAGGTGGTTAGACCCGGTGGAGAAAATCCAGCAGGACTTGGATGCTGTCCGTTCTGAGATATGGGACACTCCCCGGCTTTCCCTGGGGAAACAAGTGCCACGCTCCTAATGCAGCTGTGGCTGTACCTGAGCTGCTAATGCTGAAGTCTATGTGCAGAAAATGTGTGTAATAATATCAATACCAGGCTTCAGTTCCCTCCACCAAGCATTCCCCTGCTATTTTTTTCCTTCTTCATACTTTGCACTGGAAACACAACAGTACTGTCCTTTTTTCCTGGAGGATCCTGGCAGTCTTTGTGGAGCATGGGGTGTGAAACACGGGCTGCTGCTCTCCCTCTCCCCGGGGAGGGGGCTTTAGAGTTAGGGAGTTGCAGCTGTTGGGGTTCCCACGTGTCAACTGCAAAAGTCCTCTAACGAAGATAGAAATAATTCTGCCTTTGCTACAAGTGCAAAACAGGAAGAAAATACAACCTGCTTTTACAGCGTGTTTGCGCTACACAAATATACACCGCATGGTTTTTATATATTCACATTTACAAAACCATACTGGTTCCTTTCTAGCTCAGCTTTGCTGCCATGCCACCTTACTGCCTTGCACTCGCTAACATTTGATGGTGATAATAGAAATAAATTAAGCAACGGACTTGTGTTCAACTTGGCTTTTGCCAAAAGCAATTATTTGTATGCAGCAGCACCAGGAGGAACTTGCTTCACTTGGGGTAACAATGAATGAATTTATGCCAAAGTGGCCTTTTAACTTCATTATTCAGGAAAAAAAGTGTGCATGTAACTGTAATTTATTAGTGCTGTTAAGCACGTCAGTATTAGGGCAGCAGTGTCTCCACAAGGAAGCACAGCCAGAAGAACCTTAGAGAAAGCATTTTATCTCTGCTTGGGGACAAAAAACAGTCAGGAGAGGAGCTCTTTACATGGTTGCTCACAGAATGAAGAGTTCCTGCAGAATATATTTCAATATATTTCTTGGAGTCAATACATTTATTCTGGCATGACGAAAAACAACTGTGACCCATGTTGCTTAAATTGGGTTCACTAGAACACGCTGGAGCTTCTGGGTGTGAGTCTTCCTTCATTCCCATTTTATACCAATTCTCACATGTGTGAGAAAAATCAAGCCCCTTACCCCTTCCACAGAGTGCTGAATTAGCCTCATTTCAGGGTATCTGCTGAGGCCTTAAAGTGTCTCTGAACTTCTGACCTTCCCAATCTAGCAGCAAAAAGGAATGAAAAGAACATATTTGATATTTATCTATAATGATCCTTCTGTTTTCAAATGATAAATATTAGGATTTTAAATGATTGGTTATTCGAGTCATTTTCCAGACAATCTTTTCTGTCTTATTCAAATGCAGCCATGGATTTATTTTTCATGCCACACTGTTGGGCATGATTTCCACTGGTGGCTGGTGGAATATGAAGATTTTAAAAGAAGAAATCCATGAAATGCCAAACTCGCTCTCTGCTCTGGAGATGTTGCTGCTACTTTGGCAGACACAGTCCAGGGCCAAGTAACCAGGTTTAAATGATACAGAAACATTTTCAAAGGTTGCTTCAATGACTGCTGACAGAAGGTCATGCAATCAGTGAATGGCAGGAGCTGCTCTTGGATGGGAAATAACACGAGCGCTTTTCTTGTTGCTATGGCTTTGCTACAGACTTGCAAGTGTTTGAGAGGGACAGAGCCTTGTCCTGCACCATCACACACTCCATCCGACCAGTAATTTCCCTGTAAACCTGGAGTGTGTGACGGTGTGTGGATGTGAAGTGGTTTTCAAAACACGATTTCAAGCAATATTTTAACCCAAACAGCAGGGTAATCTTGGAAGGGGGATGCAGGGGTTCAGATCCCATGGATGTACAGGGAGTTGGCTTCCTCTAATGCTGGTGAGGATCGAGCCGCCTCTGCGGGATTTGGGAGCTCACGGAGCCTCGTGACCAGAGGCTGGTTTGCAACCTCTTCCACTCCGCCTTCCACTCTGCCTTCTCCCTGGTCCACACGTTATTGTGTTTGCTCACTTCAGTGTCTCAGAAGGCTCTGATATTACCAGAACAGCTAAGACACATCTTCCCCTCGCTTGCTTCCTTCTGCTTCGGATCCATCTCCATGCTAATCCCGGGGGCCAGAACTGGCATGGGGGAGGCAGAGCAGGGGCAGGGAGGGGAGCGAGTGGCTGCAGGAGCAGGCATGCTAGATTTTCATTTTCAGTCTTTAAGTTCACTTGTGAGAATTGCAGACATCTCATTTCACATCGTCCACAGACCAGAACCAAATCTGGCAGAGCTGGCAGCTGCTGTGCAAGATCCAGGACCTGGATTTATCTGTTTGATAGGGATCCCAAAGAAACGCTGTATGTGTTCATAGATGTGCAGAGAAGGCAGAAACATGCAGTCAGTATTTGGAAGGAAATGTGATGATGCGTTTGCATCACATGAGGATGATAAGGTACTTCCCAGTCCATTAAAGAGAGGGTGTTAAACATCTTCAGGAATAAATACTTCTAAATCAACTTGATGAGATAACTCTCATTCAAGAGGCCTTGCCTTGGCTAGGGAAGATCTTTGTTCCCTGATGTTAATTTTTAAGACATTTTTGAGCACTAGAGAAGTTCCCTAAATGCACCCTTACACACAGAAGAAAAGGGAATATTTGCTGTACACACAGTGAGGCACCGTGACTGTAGCTGTTTGAAATACAGATCTAAGCTATGCGCTAGAGGCTTGCTGGTGGGTCTGCATCAGCAAAGCCCTCTAGTGGAGATGCAGCTTCTGCTGGCAGAAGCGGGCTTTGCCTGAGAAATTTAAATTCTGCCCTAAATGACAGACTTTGTCCAGGCAAAAGCTGGGGAGGCAGGTCCGGCCGTCATAACAGCGTTCCTGACTAGCAAAGATAGTTTAGCAAAACTTTCATCCTTGGCCTTAATGGCTCATGAGATGCAGGAGGTCAGATGATCAAACCATTTAGCCTGGTTTCAGACTCGTGTGAATGGCTTGCTTTCAGTGAAGGTCAACTCATTTTTGTTATTGGAATTAACTCGGACATTCCCAGCTAGTAAAAACTTAAGAGCTTTTATTTCCCGTTGTGTAGATCTTTCAGTATTTTTCCCGGCATAGCTGCATTACAGGTGAGCTTTGTGTTTGTTTAATGCAACACTCAATGCGAGCAAACAATTTGAGACCCTGACTTGGGCTGGCTGGGATAAATGCGGCCACTGCAGCTTTCATCTTCAAATGAGATGTGATGCCAAGGCCCTGACTCTTTGCAGTTTTGGGGAAAACCACGTTATTTTCTGTAAGAAAGGAGGTGGCATTGCCCTATTCCAGTGATGCTAGGCACAATTCATCCTCCTGAACTGTTCGGGTGTGTTTAGTTGCTGCATGTGACTGGTCCGGTCCGATTTCCTCACTGGTAGCTGTGCACAGGTGGAGAGAAGCTGGTCCCTTTCCCACTCTCTGTCCCCTTCCCTGTGATGTTGTGCAGCTTAACTAAGGTCCTGGAGAAGTGGCCGGGGGATGTTTAGAAGTTTATCTCACTCTCGGTGGAGCTGTGGTTGTCGTGCTAGTGAGGGCTGGGTCGGATCAGGCAGGAGCAGGGCATGGCAGACCAGGTGTGAACGGGGCAGTAGGCGCCTGCGACGGGAGGAAGGACAGGTCGGTGGCACTTGGCTAGGGAGTGTGGAGTCCCCTGGGCTGGTGACAGTGACTCCACGGAGCTCAGCACTGCACGGACGTGGCCATCGGGTCCCGCACTGGCTGGCCGACACAAAGCCCGTGCGGGTTCCCTGCTCGCTCCGCAGCAAGGCTCTTCTGCACTGGGGCTGATCCACCCGTGGGTAATTAGGGCTGATTGCACTCCACCGCACACACCTACCCCCCGGTGCATGGTTCAGTCCGACGAGCCTACTAAAGCTGAGCTGCTTTAGCCTGTTTCTGGGAACACTGAATGAGTGGGGCCAGAAACCACATTATCTTTCTTTAATTCATCATTTCTTCCAAGTACCTCCCATATTTGGTGAGGAGAGATGCTGTCCATTCCCTGTGGGGTAACCAGCATCAAAGGCAGCTGGTCCCAGTAGAGCTGGAAACAAAGTTTTGGTTCAGGTCCTGTAAGGTGGGGCTAGGAAACATTCCCAGGGGAAAATGTAAAGACCTGTACTGCATGTTGATGAAAGCATTTAACATCCATGGAATAGACTCATGGATCCAGTTAAATTTATCCTGTACTGTGGAAGGCTTCACACGGTGAGGTTTTCTGCCTCATCTCCCAAGCTCAGGTGCTGGTGTGCTGTATGTTGACTTTGATCAAGTCACACAAATGGCTGTTTCTTAATTGCCTTCTCCCTTTAAAAAGGGGATAATACCTTAGAGAGACTTCTGAGGTCTCTCTCACTAATAAAGCTCTTCAAGAGCTTGGATGGCAACTACTTTGAGAGCGCGAACTATTATTAATGATTTCCGTTATTATAGAAGATGAAGCTGTGTGGTTCAGCTTTTTAACCTTGAATCGTGTACTTGCTTTTGTTTCCGCTGCTGTTAAACCTGTGCAGGCAGGCTTGCACCTTGCCTGGTTGTACAGACCCCTAAGACCCACATCATGAGCCTTGCGTGTACAAAAGGAGTGTGTGTATCTCTGAGGAGTTGGTTTTACTCACAAAGATGGATTCTGAAACTGGTATGGCTCGAGAATGGCCAAAAATGGGTTTAGTGGTGGTTCTGTTTATGTTGACTTGATTCTGATTTGGGTAGCCAAGAGAGAAGCTCTTGGGTGAGGGTCATCCTTAATGCATAACGCTATGGCTGATGCTGTGGGTTCAGGCTTTGGCAAGAAATGTTAAGGCATATTTGACCGCGATTGACCCGTCCCTTCAAACACCCATTCCCTGTACTCCAGAGGAAGGCAAATTCCATCCACAGAAACAACTCCTCTCCTGCTCCTTTACTTGGCAGTGACTGGTGTACCCCATGAAGTACAGAGCTGTATTTCCTTTCCATCTCTTGGTCTTGGCTCCTGGGAAGAAAAACCCTTTTATTCATGCATATGCCAGATGCTAACAACTGCTACTTTTACAGAAGGAGCGACCAAGATGAAGTGGGAATACAGCCCTCAGCCCACAACAAATCTGGTCTATAATAAAGTTTCCCAATCTTTACTCTCCTTTTTTTCCTGTCTCTGCTCTGGCTGCCAGATAAGTTAAAATATGTTGTTGATAAAAGCTGTATATTCCCCTCGTGCCATGTGGCTGGGGCCCTCCTTCGGCAGCTCTTCTGCAGCACCGTCCCTCTTGCCCCCCTTTCCTTACTGGCCTCGCCCCTGAGAGATTTGCATTTTAATGCTTGTTACTCAGTAGGGTTTGATGGTCACAGAGGACCCAATGCAGGAGGTCCCATTTGTTATTTAACCTACTTTTCAGAGGCACAAGAACATCAAGTGACTCGCACAAGGTCGCACATGAGTCAGTGACTCCTCTGGCATGATGGCCAGATCCTGCTGTCCTGCAGTCCCCTGCTCTCACCACTAGATCACTGTGCCCACACTCATCAACAACACTACTATGCAATTAAGCTCCTACAAAGTGCCTTAAATGTAGTTTATTTCTGGGTTTGACAGCAGCCCTGGTATTCTTGCTGTGCCTTGCCTTAGGAAATTACGACAGATGAGGTCAGGGCATCGTTAGCGGTGCCCTTGGAAGCATCACTGCCTGGTACGCAGGCGGGCTGCGGTGCAGGGGCCGTTACAGCCAGGGCATGGCTTTTTGCCGGACCTGCAGCTCAGGCTCTGGTGGCATCCGACGGGACCCTGTCGAGGCAAGCACAGCCTGGCAGGGAGCCCCAGGTTTTCTGCATGGGCAGATCTGTGTCCGTGTGAAGGGGTTTACAGGGACCAGAAGTAATGAACACGTTGCGAGGAGAGAGGGAAGGAAGCAACTTATAAATAATATATTTGATGTATATTTTATATATAATATAATAACAGTACTACTGGTTTATTATGGTGGATTTTTTTTAACATGTAATCCCGTAAGGCACTTACCCCTGTTCCTGACAACTTGATAAATTATTATTACCAATTCTATACCTAATTGCCAGTTATTTCCCCCTAGATAATTTGAATCCGAAAAATACCCACTAGAAAGGAGCTTGGCGTGCTGTTTCCCAAAGCTTCCCTAGCTGTTTCTGGAGGCAGCCCCTCTTCCGCCGGTGAGCCCCACTTCTGCCAGCCTCGTGACCCCGAGTGCTGGCACAAACAATTGCATTTCTGTCGGGCTCATGACCCCACTTGTAACGGCGGTGACCCCCCTTGGGGTCAGGACCCCTCCCCTACATGGGGAAAAGCTCCTGACCAGCAGCTATCGCTGAATTGCTGTTCCTCCCTCGCTCCCTGTGTGGACGGGGCTGTTCGGCACTAAGTTTGCCAATGTGAAATTTAGGTTAATCCATTTCCAAAGTGGATTAACCTAACCCACACAAAGGCACTTAGTATAAAATAGGAGTGTCCACATGGTGAGGCAGCACAGAATAGTGACTGTGCTTCAAACTCGCACCCTGGCTGGTTTGTGTCCCCGGCGAGCTCTCCAAATGGAGGGGCAGGCGCCTTGCTCCCGGGGGATGTGCTCTCCTAAATGGCTTTAAGCTGATCTAGCTCGAAGCCGAAGGGAGCGCAACGAATAAACAAAGCCCAGCAATGGGAAGGGGTTAAAAGCCCGCTCCACTGAGGTCCACGGCAAGTCTCCTGTTCACCTTAAATGGTCAGGATTTTATTTTAGCTTCAGGGAGGAGCAGCAGCCATTGAGCTGGAAGTGAGCGCGGAGCAGGCCCCCGCGGCTGGGTGCTTGCAGCCTGCTGCCCTCCCAGCCGGCTGCTTCCTGCGGGAGCGCGGGAGGCCCCCGGGGCTCCGCTCTCGCCCTTCAGCCTCTGGCTCCATAGATCAACCTGGAGGAGATGGAAATGCAATGCCGAGCGATACCCATTTTCACCTCCGGCCTCGGATCTTCCTGAG